>NW_026555331.1:103863693-103966193 GCF_014898055.3 Talpa occidentalis | reverse complement strand
TCACAGACAGTAACATGGAGAATTATGAAGCAGAGTGCTAAGTAGCAGTATGCTGTTGAATGTTCAATCACTGACTCTTCCAGGGAGGAAACTACAAATTTTAATAAGCACCTGCCACAGATGAGAAGACACTAACAGAGGAATCTGATTTAGTTAGGGAAATTAGGAAGACTTCTCTGAGAGAGAGAGAAACAGTTGGGCTTAGATTTGAAGAGTGACTGTAGTGTGGATGGAAATGGTTTGGAGGAGAGTAATCAGAGTAGATACTTCTCAGAGACTGTTTCAGAAGTCTGGGGAAGAAATAACAATAGCGTGATCTAGAAGCTATTGAGGAGTGGTAGAGGTGATGACCATGACAAAAGTAAGAGATCCTTAGGAGGTCAAATAGGACTTGTTGAAGGGTAGGCAGAGAAAAGTGTCAAAAATTGAGTCTTTTGATTTAAAGCTCTGTTTTATTTAGAGGTTGTCACCGATTCAGTATTTAAAGAAAGAAATATCACAGCCTAGGCAGAAGCTACAGCTTCCTTTTAAAAGGTTGTCATTACTAAGTCTCTTTTGAACTAAGGATTTTTTGCAAAATTGAATCATTGACTATTGAGTAGCAGGTAAATATGTAGATGTCTCTGCAAGGAGCAATATAGCACCCAGGTTGGTATTAGCAGTTCCATCTTCTTTTGACATATATATGGAATTTTTACTGATATAAATTAGAATTATATGCAAAGAGAATAAATGTGCCTACATTTTTTCAGAAGGATTTTTTCTTTTTTATTAGGGAAGCCCTCTACTCCCCAATACAAAATATTTTTTCCTTTGGGTTTTAGAAGCACCCAGGTTTGTTCAGAGCTAATGTTATATAAGATAACTGTTTCACACTCTGTAAGTGTATCACATTTGTATTGATTGTATGTTACTGAGGGTTAAATTTCCATTTTCCTATTTTATTAGAAGTATGTCTGTTGGCAGGAATTTAGTGAGTTGAATAAATACCTTCTTTTGTTATGTTAATGAGAAAAGGCAGTAGTTCTACTTATCGTGTAAAATAAGTGTTGGTAAATAAACTTAACATTATAATAGAAATTTTTATGTTATAACAAGATCTACAAGCCTTCAGTTGTGTAGCTATATCCTTAATACAGCACAGCTTCAGACCTCAAAGGAACAGTATAATAGCCTTTTGCACCATTTTAGCCATGATTTTTTGAGTGATATGTTGCACGAGAGTAAATTATAGAAAAAAATTAAACCTGTGAGCTAGATATTATTCCTCATGTGAAAATAAATTTTGCTATTTGAACATATAGAAGTTGGGAAAGTTGATTACATTTACTTTGTATATGGGGAAATTATGACTGAGAATGTACTATATTTAAAAGTGTCAATTTGGCAATCTGTGACCTGCCACCTTCTACATAGTCTGTAAACTAAGCATGGTTTTTATATTTTTAAATAATTTAAAAAAATAAAAAGAATGATATTTTGTGGCATGTGAAAGTAATACAAAATTCAAATGTCATGGTCCAGTATACTCATTCACTTACATATTATCTCCGACTGGTTTCCAGCTACAGCAGTAGACTGAGTAGTTGTGATAGTTTTTTTCTAGTCTGTAAAGCCAAAAATAGTTACAATCCACCTTTGATCTAGATAGCCCCTATGTAAATATAGAAATAATTTGGGCCATTCAAAACCAGGTGAAAGATATTGAAAGAGGGATGACAGAAGCCTGAATTTGGCTAAGCAGAATAAAATACTGTTATCACCATGGTAATAGCATCAGCTATTCACTGAACAGTTGCTTTCTGCCAACTACCTTTTAATGAGCAACCAGTTTGCCTCATTTTTCAGGAATCAACAGCACAGTGAGGTCAGGCGACTTGTCCAAAGTTAATTGGTGCCGAAAACCGGCTAGGTAAGCTGACTTTCAAATCTCTCTCAGTGCCTTTCTCACAAGCATCTATCTTCTAAGTAATTTCTTTTGAATGTATTCTGTTTCTTGAAGAAAGGTAGTTTCTTTGGTTGATGACAAGTGCTTCTCACTGAGAGCACTTCTGTCTTGCAATGTGTGTACCAGTAAGAACTTCATCAGTGCAGTTCATTTAGTTTCGAATTTAAATTATTTAAAACTGTTTTTAGTGATGATTTTTTAAAAAGATTTATTTATTTATTTGTTTATACAATCACTGGGTACAGTCAGAAGCGCAGGAGGGTGAGAGAATTCACCAGAGCCAGAGGGGAGAGCAGAGCAGGCAGACTGATGAAATACACTGCTGAGGGGAGCAGTGGGCTACAGGAGAGGTCTGTGAACTATGTGGAACCCTCGCTGGTGGCCGGGGATTGAACCGGTGCTGCAGAGACTGTGGGCAGCTTTGCAACCCAGCGCTCAACCGCTGCACCACCGGGGAGGCCCTGTTTTTAGTGATGATTTTAATGGATTAGATTATTGTACAACAGGTCTGCAGTCTTAGAACTAAATTGCTTGTTTTTAAAAAATGAGCATTGAGTATAATTTTTGTGATCTACATCTAATTTATGCCCAATCCAGTTGGTGGATACACACCTACATACACACACACACATACACGTATACATACACACACATACACATATATATATGTATATATATTTTATGTGACTTCCCTGGTCAAAATTCTCTAGTGGTTTCCCACTGCACTTAAAATCAGGTCCAATTCCTACCTTGCATGTTGATCTCTGCTTACTCTCAGTCTCATCTTACGTCAGACTTCCCCTTCTTCACTGTGCCCTAGCTTATTTAAATTCCTTGGTCACACCAAACCTTTTCTTCCTTTTACACATGCTTTTCTTTGTGCCAAAAAAACATTCTCTTACCCTTTGTTCCTTCGCATCCTTTGGTCTCAGTTTAAAAGTTGTCTCCTCAGAGAGTCTCCTTGAGCTTCCTTTAAAAAAATGTGTCTCCCTCTCTGCCCCCTGCATTAAGCTCCATACCTAATTATTTCGTAATAATACTTACCACAATTTGTAATGTTTGTGTTTGTTTCTTGTTTTTCTGTCCACCTCCCCTGTCTCACAATTGTAAGCTCTGTGAGAGAGGAGACCCATGATGAGTCTTGGTTACTGTTGTAATCTCCATATTTGGAGCAGTGCTCAGTGTATAACAGGTTCTCAATACATATCTGTGAAAAGAATGGATGGAAGACATCTACTTTCAGTGCTACTATGTCGTCTGAGACTTTATCACAAAGAATTACTGTAACTGCCTCTAAACTAAAAGATCTCTTAAATTCCTTTTATGTTTCCAATTCCATCCTGCCAGATTGATTTTATAAAATACTACATTGATAGAATCATTCCCTACCTCAAGATCAAGATTCTACAGCAGTTGCAGATTGCCTACTGAATCAAGCCCAGGTTCCTTTGCTTGTGTTTTAAGGCACCATAATCATAACCTTCTACTTCTCTTGCACATAACCCTTTGCTTTCAATTAGGCTGGCCTTTTTCACAGGCTATCAGCATTTGTCCTTTATGCTTCCTGTCTTACAGCTCTCATATGGAGCCCTATCGCTTACATGCCTTCTCCAATAAATCCAATCCTTCATTCCTAAATTTTCTTTGTTGACTCAAATTCGTCTGATCCACCACACTTAGAACATAGATCTTGATCATGTATTTGAATAGATTCTCCAATATAAGTCTTGTTTGTACAATGATATTGAATATTTGTTGCCCTAGAATCCAATAAGAAACTAATCCAAATTTCAGCAGAGTGTATTTTATAGAATGATACAAATGGAGGTGCTTTGTCATATGGTTGTCAATTTGGGGATTTGAGAAAGACTAAAATGACACCATGTCTATCTTGGATGTTAATTGGGATGTCGGATGTCATTGAGCAAAGTTGCCTTTTGTTTTTATTAAAATTCATTGATTATAATTAAGCTTCAGATTTTTCTGATCCATAGCATAAAAAGATTTGCTTATAAAATTAATGGAATTCCATTTTATTAATTCAGAATTTGTGCTAATACTGGCAAGGGATTATATTCTCTCTGTAAGAAAAAAGTGGGTTTATTTACTATCTTAATAAAAAGGTTGTAGAGGAAATATTTTATTAAAATTATTTTTATATTTTCTAAACAGGTATTTAGTGATAGCGATTACAAGTAGTCCTTAAGTCTTAAAAGCATGATGCTCCCCCACCAGACCTTTATTTACAATTACTGATAAACTCGAATTTCTATTGACAATATAATTGTGAGCATTTAACATCACTGCTTTAAAGAAAAAAATATCAAAATTTAATTTTTCATCCATTCAAAATTATTGTCTCAAAGTGAATTTCGATTAGTGGATTTAACTTCCTTAGATCTTTGAAATCCTAGACTTTAAAACTATGAGTATGAGTATATATATATATGTAGTACTGATTGTTAGCAGAATCATTAACTATGGAACCATAAGGCTTCAAAAACTATCAAATATTATTCTAAGTGCTTTACAGAAATTATTTAATCTTAAAAACATTCCTCGAGATTGGTGCTCTTGCTGTTTACTTCTGCAGCTGGGGAAACTGAGGCTAATTAGAAGTTAAATAATTCATGTTCTTATTGGGAGGTCATGCTGAAAGTACCCAACCCTGTACTTTTAAACACTGTGAATTCTGAAATGTTTTTTTCTCTGTCCTTAAAAGTAAGGGCTTTCTTATTCAACGGTAAGGATTTTGCTTTAACAACCAACTTTTAGAGCAGTCACTACAGTTTTTATAGCATGGTAATATTTTGGTTTAGGTCCCATTAGTTGGAAATTCTTAGTCAGAGTCCTGGTGCTATCCTTATTCTTCCTGAAATCAGAAATCTGTTCAAGGTCATCAAAGATTTTTGTGCTACTTTTTCTTGACATTGACCTTAGGTAAAATGTAATTAATGGAATTGCCATTTCAGAATTTACAACTCATAAAGTTGTATGTTTCTAGGATTTAATTAGTTTAAATACAAATTAGTTCATTTATAAAAGCTGAGCCGTAAAATAATGGTATGTAATATTTTACCAGGAACTTAGTCTATTTTCCTTAGTTTTTTCTCCAAATGCCATTCATGTCTCCTCTACTTGTTTTCTCATTACTTCTCCCTACAAATATTTAGTTTGTCAGTCTCAACACCATACTCTGAACTTTTGTGGCAGCCTGTTACCCTCATTATTTGTGTGTGTGTGTGTGTGTGTGTGTGTGTGTGTGTGTGTGTAAAGAGGAGCAGCTGCTTTCTGTGGACATTTTGGGTATACTCACTTATGTTCCCACAGTGGTGACCTTACTTTGAAAGACACTGCTACCCTGTGGATAAGCAGAAAAATACACTTCCTGTGGGTATGGATCAATCAGTTTATATTAGTGCTTAAAGGCATAGCACAAATAATGAAAGAAGATTAAAACTAAATCATGGGGAGTCCTGCACATCTGTGGACATATCAAATAGTCAAAGGACAGTTAATGTGTAATATTTAATATCTAGCAAATTTTATCAAAATTTTACTTCATTTTTTCCTTCTACCTTTAATTTCTTTGGAGAGTAAAAAAGCTCAAAATATCTCTGAAAAATCCATAATTTAGACTTTACTTTTACATTATATTCAAGTATGTAGAGAGATTTATCAACTGCTGCACTTCTTTTTCTGACCTGTTTAGGAGGGTATTTGAGTTTCTTCCTTTAGAATTGAAGGAACCACATGACTCCTATCTCCAGACAAGATATACTTTGTTATATGTTTGAAATATTTATTCTTTAAATTTAGAATATTTTCAAACATTGAAAATTCTTTTCTTCTGAATATCAAACCATTCTGTGATTTCAACTCTTTTGACCTCTTAGATGTCCTAGTTACCATTTTTGTTCCTTCGTAGAACGCTCCAGATTTCTCATTTGAAGGCCTGAATCTCAGGTTTGTGAGACAGAACATTTGAGTACTACCAGTAGTTTGGAATGGTGAGAGCATAGGATGCAAATGTTTGAAAGGTGAGAGACGATGGAGAACTATGGAAAGGATAACTTTTGAAGGACCTTGTGTATGGTGCTAAGAAGTTATACTTTATCATACAGATAGCGGGCAGCCATTGTAAGATCTTAATGCAGGAATGACATTTTAGATTTGTCACTATTAGATCCAGGTAAGATCAATTAGCAGAAGTTTGAAGAGTGACCTGGAAAGTCCAGGAGTAGAGTAGGGAGAAACTATGGTGATGTTGTAAGTGAGGCATGATAAGAACTTAAACTAAAGAGATGATAGTGGGGAATAAGAGGAAGGAATAAACTCAAGAAATATTACAGGGATAGAGTTGATGGGACTTAGTGCTGTGAAAGTGAAGGAAAAGAACTTGAATGTGAAGTTTGGGATGACCTTACCATTCATTGAGGTAAGGTCTGCAGGAAGGAGAGGAGGTTGAGATTAGGTCAGTCACAGTGGAGAAAGCAGGAAGTGTGTGTTCAGTTTTCAGCACATTAAATTTAGAAGTTGAAGCAATCACTTGAAATTATGGATTTGGAGTTTTAGAGAATTCCCTTAGCTGGATCCTTCAGTTTTAGGGAGCAGTGGAAGATATGTGTGGGTGAAATTACATTGGGAGGGTGGGTAGAGTTTTAGAAGTGAAAACACTGACAGCAGAATTCCGGAGGGTGGGGGGCTATCAACTTTTAGGGCTGCAGTGAGGAGGATAAATATCTACAAAAGTAAACTGAAGATGAACAATATAAGAGGACCATAAAGGAATGTTCTGGCTAAAAACCAAGGTCGAAGAGATTTTTAGGAGAGGGACAAGTGGTCAGTAATGTCAGTGCCTCACAAAGACCAAGAAAGATAAATACCAAATATTGTCTATTAAGTATGGAAATTAGGAGATTGTGGTAACTTTATGAGATACCTGTAGAAAAACAAGACATCTGAATAAGATTAGTAATGATACCGGTGGTTCTGTAGCACAGTGGTGTACCTGTGGTATGATTGTTTCATCACAGGAAACTAGACAGAGTATATTATTTTGTACAACTGTAGATCAGTCTATAATATAAAAATTTTCAACAGGGTTAAAACAATATATACAGATTCTTCATGCTGTCCCTATTCTTTCTGAGCTATAATTTGAATAAGTGCTGCATTACAGGTTTTACTATTTATAACATGGTGAAACCCAAAGTTTTAGGATAGTATTGCTTTCTTATTAGGCTTTGGCAAAGGAAGCAGTGGCATGATTCACATTTATTTGGGGAAAGAGTGAGTCAGGGTGGTAGCCTGAACTAAAGGTGATTTGCTGCTAAGTGATAGGCTGTGCTCTTGGAGAAAGCATTTTGACGGTAGATAGGTGTCAGGCTACATACATACAATTTGATCTTGTCCTTGCTTCCACCAACACACATTTCAGTAAATCAAAGCTTATTTCTCCTTTTCTTTCTGCCTTTTGAGATGCATATCACCTTTTTTTTTTTTGAAGATTTATTTATTATTTATGCATACAAGAGCTGGGGTACGGGCCAGAGATGCGGGGGTGAGAGGATTCACCAGAGACAGAGTGGGGAACAAAACAGGTAGACTGACTGAAATACACTGCTGAGGGGAGCAGAGGATGAGACAGGAGAGGTCTGCTTCACCATGTGTGTTTCTCTCTGGCTGGCCGGGGATCGAACTCGCACTGCAGAGGCTGCGGATTGCCTCATAGTGTGGTGTTTAACCCCTTGTGTCACCAGGGAGGCCCCATATTGCTCTTTTCGAAGTCTTTCTTCAAAGTTGCCTTTGGAGTGCTTTTAAAATTCAGTTTTACCTGTAAGAAAGATTGGCATTGGATTAGCAGCAACATGGATGGAGCTAGAAGGGATTATGCGCAGTGAAATAAGTCAGAAAGAAAAAGAAAAATATCCAGTGGTTTCACTTGTAGGAGGAATATAGGAGAACCAAATATGGGATCGGGGGAAAAATAATAACAGTAAATAAAAAAAAAAACAAAATTAACAGGCAACTATAAATCAGAGACATTCTGCAGAGGAGGGGGAGGGAGAGGGATCAAAAAAGGGAAGGGAAGAGCACAAGGGACTATGGTGATGGTGCACAGGTGAATTGGTGGTGGGAATTCTATGGGGACTACACCTGAGAGGAGAAAGCAAACATTGTACAAAAATGAACAATGATGTAAAATATATATAAATAAATTATATTTAAAAAAAAAGATTGGCATTGGGAGAAAGGAGCAGTGTACTAATAATTCTCCAACCCTACCTTTACCTCAGGTATTACTGTTTCACTTGCATTTGATTTGGTTTATCTATTAAGCTTGTGTAACAGAGACTGTTATTTTTTTCATGTATTTTTGCTTTTTAGGTGCAAGCACCTGTGTTGTTTTTGTCTTTATGTGTCTCTAGGGTATAGTATCTTGACACATGCGGGATTCATAATTAATGTTTCTTGTTCTTTAAGCGGTGACTATTGTGCCTTGTCATCATGGGATAGGAACTATGTAGAAAATACTATATTTTATTTTGAAATAAAGTTCATAATTGAAGTTATGAGTTTAGATGGACAGAGAAAGGGAGAAATTGTTGGGAGGTGCCCAGCACTTTATCCTGCTATCCAGTTCTAGAATCACTGTATTAAACTGGTGTTTGTCTAAGTTAGAAGATGCAGAATAAATGCAACTATGAAAAATCCATAGCATGACCCAAAATACCTAAGGAGAATGTTAATACAAATTACCGTGACTTCATCCTCAGGAGGGCAAGGGATCTCAGTTCATATAACCTGAGATGGAAAAAAAGAGGGTTTTCATCTTTAGGTCCTTAGTGGGGAGACAGGAAGAGTGAAAAAATGTAAAATGGCACCTATTCCATTCCTCTGGTGCTGTCAGCCAATAAGCAAGTGACAGTCATAAGGGGGCAGGAAGCCGTATTTGTGCCTGCTGGTTGTGGGCCTGCATGTTGCAAACCTAAGCCGGCCCCTTTGCTTACAGGAGTTTAAAAGTGAGTCTAAACTCCAAACCATACAAAGTGCATTTCTGGAGAATATCGACCTCATCCCTCCTGGGGGTGTGTTTTATACCTGATGGACTGAATCATCAAGACCATCAGTGGATTTATCTAACAAAATTGCACAAAGGCTTTGTAGAATAGACTAAGCATTTCCACTGGACCCTGCATGATTATAAGAATACAGATTTCCTGGTAGTGTTAGAATTTTATTAATTAAATATTTTATATACTCTGCATAACCAAATGAACATGAAATATTGCTATAAAGTGATATTTTATGTCTGCTACCAATTAAGGTTACATGCCATAAAAATAATCGCTCCCACAAAACAAACACACACATGGATTGAGTTTCACTTGGAATTTCCTCTGGCTGGCTGAATGTTTGCCAAGTACTTTGTTAAGTGCTGCATACAAAACATTCAATAGGCCTTGGTTTTTCTTAGAGTTATGTAGTGCTTATTGACTTAAATGAGAGTTTTATTTCCTTCAGAGGGTTTAATTTGATGACTTTATGACCTGCCATGGTTACTAGAATTTAACATAAAAAGTAAAACTAATCTTTTGGTGTAAAGGATGAGCCCTCTAATATAAATCTTTAGTAAACCTTATTTATTCCACATGCATTTGTTAATGGTTATGTTTCTTCCAGGCACTGTGCAGTGGGAATAGGAAGATGAATAAAACTTCAACAGCTTATGCCATCTTTTAGTCATTCAAAGAATGATCTGAAGAAGTGCTTCATCTTTTACCTTGATCATTTGTGTTCTTTTGTAAAAATAGTGATTTTTTTTACTTTGTAAATAGTATTTATTCACTGTTTTCAGTGAATCAACTAAATAAGTGATACTTTTTTGTACATTTATTTATGGTTGATTCTGATTTTTTAAGTGAAGAGAGTAAATATTGTCACAAACATAAATCCAATTACATAAATACTTATTCCATTTTAGTAGATATGTAAACATTTATCCTACAGATATGCAGGCATTTTCCCACTAACTACACACATAAGTACGCATATTCCTGTATATTTCATGTAAAGTGTGAATATGCACACAGCTCCAGTGTAGACTTTGTACCTATCCAAGTTCACTGTAACTTTGTGATTATCAATTTATCACTTACTCAGAAGTATAGCAGGTCTGCTTTATTCTTTTTTCTTTTTGTCATTTATCTATCTATCTATCTATCTATCTATCTATCTATCTATCTATCTATCTATCTATCTATTTATTTATTTTATACAAGCACTGGGTACAGTCAGAAGTGCGGGAGGGTGAGAGAATTCACCAGAGCCAGAGGCGGGAACAGAACAGGCAGACTGATGAAGAAATACACTGCTGCGGGGAGCAGCGGGCACAGCAGGAGAGGTCTGTGCGCCATGTGGGACCCTTGCTGGCGCCCAGGGATTGAACCAGCGCTGCACAGGCTGCGGGCAGCTTTACAGCCTAATGCTCAACCGCTGCGCCACCAGAGGAGGCCCAGGTCTGCCTTATTCTTGAACTCTTCTTGTTAACTTTTCTTTAAATCATCAAGGAAAGTTTGGACAAAAAGTCAGATTTGTTTTCTCTATCAAGTCTGGGAGAAGAGCTCTAGAAATCAGGCTCTTTAATTAGAAGAGCTTAGTATACTTTGTGGTTTGAGTCCTCTAGATCTCAAACTGGTTACCATTTAAATCCCTTATTTTCACTGTCTTTATCTAGTTTGCATGTTAACAAGTTATAACACTTATCTTACAGGAACAATTCCATCTTTCTCTTTGTTGAAGGAAATTTATATTATCTAATATAAACAATAGAATAATGACTGCTGTGTTATAAATCATAACCAGAGGGTTCCTGAGAGGAGTTATGATTTTATTTCCTTTGGAATATTATTAGGTAAGCCTTACCTAAACAGTTACTATATTTTCCCCCAGTTTTAGTGTTATTTATTTATTCTTATGGGTATAAAAGGTATGTGGTAAAGATAAGAGTTTTAAAAACATCTTTGCATAAATCAATGTAATTTAGTATTATTAGAATGCGTAATACCAGAGTTGGAAAGAACCTTGTAAAATATCTATTCCATGCCTCTTATTTTATTGTGAAGTCTAGAAAAATTGAGTCATCTAGGTAGCCATAATGAAGTTTGGGGGCTCACAGGAATTGTCTTCTGACGCCTAATCAATTATTTATTTACTTTTTATTGAGGTATCATTGGTGTACAACACTGTATATGATTTAGAGGTCTAGCATCACACACCCACCACCAAAGGTTCCCGTGGTCCTCTGCCATAGTCCATTGTGCCCCTTCTGTGCTTTGTTCTCTTCCCTGTCCCTCTCCCTTTGGTAACCTCAATTCTGCTGTCAGATTTCTGGGATTTGTTACTAATTTGGTTTTATCTGACCATTTGTTTTGTTTCTTTGTAATCCACATGTAAGTGACACCACTGGTATTTATCTTTCTCTTTCTGACTTATTTCACTTAGCATAATCCCCTCCAGTCCCATCCATGTTGTCATAAAAGTCAAGAATTTACCTATTTTTATAGCTGAGCAATATTCCATTGTGTATATATACCATATTTTCCTAATTTATTTGTCTTTTTTAGGGCACTTAAGGGTTTAAAATTTTTTTTCTGTCAAGTTTAACTATACCATTGCTACCTTTTATCACACAATTGTTCTTGATATTCACATAAACCAGATATTATACCTGGTTGCTATATGGTTATAAAATGTTAATACATATATCACATATATTCTCACATACATGTTTTCATATTCTACCAGGGCAAGAGTCATTTACTTCTCTTTTAAATTGTAGTCTTTTGTCTATCTTTTACATATAAAGAGTATTTGACACTTTCATTTATTTAAAAAAATGTTTGGAAAAATCACCATTTGCAGTCATAATAGAAATAATTGATTCAGGCAACAAATATTAATGAATGCTAAAATTAGTGGGTGAAAGTTTGAGGAAGAGAAAGATATTTACATCATTTCAAAGAACCTTTTTATAAGATACTAACTATAAAGTGAAAAATAATACTGGAGAACCTGGCAGATGTTAAATAAGTTATGAAATTTAACATCTTCTGTGATGGGACAAATCAATATTATGTACCACCTATTGTGGTACACTGAGCCATAAAAATAGATGAGTTTTGGGGAAAATTTTTTGCATTTGTATTTTTGGAAGTCCTTAAAATAAAAATTCAGACCCTTTTTAATGTCTGAATCTACGAAGAAATTTATGGTATAACTAGATCACATTTAATGTAATTACTAATTTTCCTTTATTTGAGATTTTCTTGATAATTGTACTTTATAAATGTAGCTAAAGCACAAGAAATGACTTTATTGACACCCTAGCAAGTATTTGGTATTATTAAAATATAAATGGAAATATTGATAGAAAACCAAAATTTCAGACTTGAAGATACAGGTGTCCTTCACTCTCCAAATATAGAACATCCCTATCTGCTATGACTTGATATGTTGGTTGTTGGGTGTGGGAATGCTTAAAAATTTTGCCATTTAAGTTAATGGTAATATCCACTCATAGGAATCTTCCCAAAGGACACAAAAACATTAATTCAAAAGGATACCTGCATCCCAATGTTTATTGCAGCACTCTTTACAATAGGTGAGATATGGAAATGACCCAGATACCCAAAATATATGACTGGATCAAGAAGATGTGGCATATATATGCACAATGGAATACTATTCAGCAATCAAAAAAGATAAACACATGCCATTCGCAGCAACATGGATGGAGCTACAAGGGATCATGCTCAGTAAAATAAGCAAGAAGGAAAAAGAAAAATATCAGATGGTTTCACTTATGGGAGGAATATAGGGGAACCAAATAAGGGATCAGAAAAACAACAACAACAATAAAATCAGCAATATTAACAGGCAACCATAAATCAGAGACATTCTGCGAGTGAGGGGGAGGAAAAGGGATCAAAACAGAGAGGAGAAGAGCACAAGGGACAATGGTGATGGTTCACGGGCGAATTGATGGTGGAATTTTATGGAGAATACACAAAGATGTAAAATATATAAATAACATGAATACTTGAATATAAATAATCTTTGAATACTTTGAATACTTGAATGTGTTAAGTAAGAGTATGAAAGGCTTTTGAAAGAAGTTATAACTTGCCTCCCTTTGAAATATTCAGTTACCTTCAGCTGGCGAAAACACTGTTTCTCCCCACCGACAGGGAGAAAGTTTTTGTACACAACACTAACGATAAAGGACTGATCACAAAAATCTACAAAGAGGTGATGAGACTCAACAAAAACAAAGAAAATAATCCAGTCCAAAAATGGGCAGAAGAGTTAAAAAGAAACTTCTCTGAAGAAGAAATGCAAATGGCCAACAGGCATATGAAAAAATGTTCAACAGCACATGTAATCAGGGAAATGCAAATCAAAACTACCATGAGATGCCATCTTACACCAGTGAGAATGGCACATATTAAAAAAACTAGCAACAACAAATGTTGGCGAGGTTGTGGAGAAAAAGGAACTCTCCTGCAATGCTGGTGGGAGTGCAAACTGGTCCAACCACTATGGAGAGCTGAGTGGAGATTTCTTGAACTACTAAACATAGAGCTTCCATATATCCAGCAATCCCACTCCTAGGTATTTACCCAAATGACACAGAAACAGTAATTCCAAAGGGTACCTGCACCCTTTGTTTATAGCAGCACTATTTACAATAGCTAAGATATGGAAGCAACCCAAATGCCCAAAAATAGAAGACTGGAGCAAGAAGATGTGGTACATATACACAATGGAATATTACTCAGCAATCAAAAAAGATAAACACATGCAGTTTGCAGCAACATGGATGGAGCTAGAAGGGATCATGCTCAGCGAAATAAGTCAGAAAGAAAAAGAAAAATACCGGATGGTCTCACTCATAGCAGGAATTTAGAAAACCTAGATAAGAGACCAGGAAAAAGGCTAATCAATACAAAGTAAAAATCAAAATCAACAAGCAAGTATAAACCAGAGACACACTGGGGGGGGAGGGGCGGGGAAAGGAAGGACTAGAGTCAAAATAAGAGGGGGGTGCAATTGTATGAGGAATATAACCAAAATGAAAATGCATGCATAGATTGTGCAAAGATGAAAAAAGATGTAAGAATTATATAAAATAAAATATTTAAATAAAAAAATAAAGTTTAAAATAACCAAAAAACCCCAAACACCTGTTTCTTAGAAAATTAATTGTGTTTGTATATATAAGCTGTTTATGAGCACCACTATGATTTGAAAAAAAGTTAAACATTTGCTCTCTGCAAAATATTGGCATCACTGTGTGTGTGTGTGTGTGTGTGTGTGTAGGTGATGTGTGTTTTACACATCTGTGTATTTGTATGAGAGGGAACACTGAAGAAATCTTATGTTCAGACTTTTAAGGAATTTCATTAGGAGATTCAAAGACAACTAGCAGCAAGATTTCAATGTGAATAAATGTATAGTTTGTATAATACTTTTTAAAAAGTTATGCATAAATTGAACTTTGCAATACTGTAATTTAAATGTACCAAAGACATATCACCATTTGAAGATAAGAAATAGCGTTGGTGACTGTGGCCTCTAAGTAATTTTTATGCTTCAAAAGCATTTTGAGATTTATTTTTCCTAGCTGTTGGTAAACTTCTCTACTTATCTAATGTGCCATATTCTTGACAGGGATAGATCACCTATAATATTAAACTAATATTGCTATCTTTTTATTCACTCTATGCATCAGCTTCTTTCAGTAAGGCTAATTAAAACCAGTTGTCTTGTAAGGTTTGGTGATGTGTATAATTTTTCTAATAGCAAATTCAAGGAACTAGCAAATTATTTTGCTTAATATCTAATAAGCTATTAGATTTTAAGATTGCATTCTTAAAATATGCAACATACCATGTAACACATTTTTGTATTATATTAAGATGTCACCCTAAATTTTCAAATGCTAGTATTATTTTTAACCTTTTATTGGTTATTTTATAGCATTACATAGGAATTTATTATCACTAAATAATATTAAAAATCATTAGATTTTGAGGGCTACAGATGTGTTGGTGTTGGGTGCTGTGTGGTAACATACACCTGAAGAGTGTGATCCTGTGCCTCTAAATCATGTCAATGCTGTAAGCCAGTGCTACCTCAATAAAAAAAAATTCCATGTTGGCTTTTAGTTATTTTGAATAGTAGGTGTTGCATTAAAGTGTAATTTGATATAGAAAAGGGGATATTGCTGCAAATATTGAATTAGAAAGTAAACTGGAAGTGCTTTCCTCTCTCTGGTAGTTGTCTCTCTCTGTTCCTCTCTCTGTTCTCTTTCACTATTGAATTTTATTAAAAGACCAATTATCTGATCCTGGTTCCACTTTTTCCCATTTTATTCCTTAATTACTGCTATCTGGCTTCTGTCCACGTTACCTCTTTCCTGGTATCTCAGCAGGATCACTGTAGCCTCCTAATTTCCACACTCATCAAACAATTTCTGGTACTTCTCTTTTTTGGCCTTTCTAAAACAACTGACACTACTGACTGCTCATTGATTCCTTACCTAAAACTCTGTATTCTCTTGGCTTCTGGTAGACCATTCTCTCTTGATCTTATCATACTGTTTCTTAGCTTTTTTGTGGCCAACTCCTCTCAGGAGGAATGCAAGTTATGACTTCCTAACTTGGTTGATATTCCTTATTAGCACAAGTATCAGAAGTTTTACATGCAAAGGAATTGTTCGTGCAGCCTTATAAAATAATTTCATTCAAAATACTGGGTTAGGAAATAATTTTTCTCTCCATAGCTATTCTTTACTCTTAATTTGACATGAATCTGCATTTTCTTTTCCTTTTAATGGTCTTGATTAAGAATGCGTAGACTGACTTATAATGACTTTGTTAAAGAAATTTATCTTGGGTCTTTAAATAAAATTTAATATCATCCCATAAAGGAATCTGTCATATCATCTAATTGTTAGAGATGATGAAATTTTTTTTTTACTTTATAACTTAATAATATCTGTTTCTATTGGCACAGAGCACTTCATTCATAATATTGTCAATCATTTCTCAGAATGGAAATGCATCTTTTTGTATTCAAGGCTTTGTTTTAAGTATTAAACTACTTTTTGAGATTTTCTTCAAGTGTAGATCTTTAAAGTAGCATTAACTAAGATCAGGCACTTTTATTTCATATATAAGGATTCTCCAAATAGTTCTTCCTCTAGGAACCTCTTTTCTTAACTAGTAAAGTTCTGTTTACCTTGATTTTAAAATGAATAACAAAACATGCTTTATGCATGAGCTAGAATATTTCTTCAAACCAAAAATTAGAAAATAGTTCCTGAGAAGCAGAAGCTCAGAAAATCAGGTGACTGGAATTGGGAAAGTATAGCAGTGAGCCTATTTGTAAACTTTGGATTTCTGAATGTTAATTTTAAGCTTCCTTTTTAAAAGGCCAGTGTTTGTAGAGCTTATCCTGTCAGCAATATCCTGTGTCAATTGTCAGGTCATGTTTAATGTGTGGAGATGTATTAATCTGCCCTAGCTAACACTGTGAGAGGCTGGGATAAATAGAGGGCTCAAGCAGATGAAGAGGGATTAACTGTGTGGATTGAGCAAACTCTTCAATCACTGAACCAGTGATTTTACAAAGGATTAGCTGCTGCTTTTACAAATATTGATTACTGATTTGCCACTCAGAATGGAGATGACATAACTTGTGCAGTTGCTGTGTAGTGCACTGTGTGAAGTGTACATCATTCATATTAATGGATTTGTCATGGGCATTATAGAAACTGACAGATTTATTATAGCAGCAGTTGCTAAAACTGTTATGGTTAAGGTTGTGTCAGCATATCTATTAAAACTTCAGGATTTTAGAAGTTTATAGTATGGCCATAAAATTTATTTCCCAGGTGGAATTTGGAATACCAGTTAAAGCCTGGCACAATTATTATTATGCATATTTTTACATGAATCAGTTTGAAGGCAGTTCAGTTGCAATAGAGCAAAAATGCATTGTTGTGATATTTTTGTGTTGACAAAAAATTTAGATTCTTTCATTTTGAAAAAAATTGAAAATTCATCATAAATGCTTGTTTTCTAACCAAGAATATATCCAGGCCATGTGGACTTCCAATGATACACCCATTTTTCCTAGAACAGGGTTTGTTTTGAAGTATTGGACAACTGCTGGTTTGATTTTATGTTAAAGTTAAGGTTATTTCATCCAGGTGTATGTCTCTGCAAAGCAGTCAATTTTTTTAAATTTATATGTAAATTTTTAAATAAGATTATATCAACTTTATCCCCAGCTTGGCTCTTGGCTAAGGGATTTGGCTCTTGAGTAGCAACATAAATAAGTGGTTAGCATTTTGCAGGAAATATATTTTATGCTTCGGTTTTGATATTTACCAAACCTTGATCAAGATAAATTGTATTTTGGAAGAACTGTCTGAAAAATCTGCAGGGTGTCTATTCCTGTAGCTTTTCTGTAGCTTATCCTTGGGTTTTACAGAGCTGTTTGGAAGCTATACCCTAGGTTACCTGGATTTGTACTCTGTAGAATTGCTGTTACTGAATTTTGCTTTGGAATTATGCTGTTGAATCAGTATGAGTGATGTTATACAAAGCAACTTTATGAAACTTTTATTTTACTTACTGTAAAACTGGTGAAAACACATGGGAAAAATTTCTTTCTCCTCTCAGTACCAGGAACCAGGAATAGTTCTATGTTCCTTTCTGAGCAATGATCTGCATTTATCTTAGGGGCAGTGAATCACATAATTTATTATTTCTTGCTTCACATTTGTTGCTATAAAGCTTATAACTGGATTTTGGCCCACTCCTAGGTATAAATGATTTTTTACTTCCAACTTGTTTTGTATTCTACCCTAACTCCTAGTGTACCTTGATTTTTTTAACTAATGTTTTATTTTTGAGTTTGAAATAATGTCACTTATAGAAAAGTTGTAAAAAGAGTACAGGGACTTTACCCAGATTGCCTTAACATTAACATTTTCTAAACAGGTATTTGCTTTTTCTCTTTCTGTATATGCATGATTGTCTCCTATTTGCTTTCCATTTGCCTTACCAAATATATCTGTAAAAATGCCATTGAAAAGCATTTTTGGGGAATGAGGCAGCGTATTACTAAACTAGCAATAATGATAACAGCAAAGACTGATAATTCATTCCGATTTTGAAAAAAGAGACCTTTGGAAAGAGACCTGTTTTGGGTGGAAGGAAGAGAGAGAGAGAAAGAATATGTTTTAAGAGGATACTTATAATACTTCAAACAGGATACTTATAATACTTCAAACAAGATACTTATAATACTTCAAACAGTGGCAGAAAAGAGAAAATGCAAAGACTTTGACATAAATAAAAATTAGGAAGTTACACTATTAAATAGAAACCAGTTATAATATACTAAAGCATGAATAATTTTGGGAATCATTTACTTTAGTAATCCGGTAATCAGAGTAGAACCATATGTTGAGAATTTTAATTCAGAAATGTTTAATTTTTTAATGAAATGTCTAGTTTTTAATAAGTTAGTCATAAATTCATATTTGAGAATTTTCATACTGAATATTTTTCATTTATTTTAACCATCTCTCAATAATAAAATCTTTTGAGAGATAAGAATAGAATGACAATTGTCGATGTACCTGTTTTCCTTCAAGGCAAATGTAGCAACATATACTTTATTATACAGTTTAGAAGACATTTTAACTTTGTGTATCCCTATTGCAGATGCTTAAGATGTAATTGTTAAAGTCTCTAATCTTTTTGTACACAAAATAGAAAAATATATGAATAAAAGTGAATTTAAAGTTTTATAAATTAGAAATCTTTTCATGTTCTGAAAATGATTTTTAAAATTATAGCTTAAAACTCGTAACATTAAAAAACCGCAAAAAAAAATGATGCTCTGTAGCCTATATGAAAATAAAATAATTGAGTGAGAGGGAGCTGAAGATTCAATCTAAATAGTATTCAATTATTAAATTTTTATGCATTTTGTTAATGGAATCTGTAAAGATATAAAAAGAGTATCCTTTTCTTCCATAAATATCCATTTTCTTCATACTAATTTGTCCCATGATTGTGTATATGTGTTTTTAAGCCAAAATGAAAATCTTTTAAAAGACATTTTGGGGGCCTCCCCGGTGGCGCAGCGGTTGAGCGCTGGGTTGCGAAGCTGCCCGCGGCCTCTGTGGTGCCGGTTCGATCCCCGGCTGCTCCCCGGCCACCAGAGGAGGGTCCCACATGGCGCGCAGACCTCTCCTGCCGCCCGCTGCTCCCCTCAGCAGTGTACTTCGGTCCTTCTGCCTGCTCTGCTCCCCGCTCTGGCTCTGGTGAATTCTCTCACCCTCCCGCGCGTCTGACTGTACCCAGTGCATGTATAAACAAAACAAACAAATAAATAAATAAATAAATAAAACATGCCTCTATTAAAAAAAAAAAAAAAAAAGACATTTTGGGATGCAAACTGACTTCTTTAAAATCTTGGGAAGGAGTAATTAGGATGCAGCTGGACTTAAAGAAGGAGATTTTCTAGGTGGGCCCAGTATAAACCCAAACATCCCTAACTGGGATGATGGAGGTAGAAGAATAAGAACCAGAGAGAGACCATTGTCAGACTCAACTCGACACCACTGACTTGAAAGGTGAAACAGGGCCAGTAGTCAGTGAAATTAGGTCAGCTTCTGGGAGCTGGAAAGGGAGGGAGACAGATTTATAGCCCGATGGCATCCTGCTTAGCCCAGTGAGACGCTTTTGGACTTCTCACCTCCAGAACTGTAAGAAAATAAATTTGTGTTGCTTCAAGTGTTAAAAAAAGAAAGATAAAAGTAATACAAAGCAGCTGAGGAGTTTCTCTATATAGGAGATAAAGATTTGATTTAAATTCTTTCCGGGAAATTCAGTGACCTCTTATTAGAAAGTAGCCTTTGGGGCCTCCCTGATGGCTCAAGGGGTTAAGTCTCAGCACTATGAAGCTATCTGTAGCACAAATTCTGTCCTTGGCAATGGATCTACCCCACATGGCTCAGGAGACCTCTCCTGTCTCGCCTGCTGCTCCCCTCAGTAGTGTATTTCAGTAGATCTGCCTGTTCTGTTCCCCACTCTGTCTCTGGTGAATCCTCCCCACCGTACACCTCTGGCCTACACTCCAGCTCTTGTATGCATAAATAAATGAAAAAACCTTTTTTAAAAAGTAGCCTTTAAAAAAAAAAAAAGTAGCCTTTATCATAATATAAAAAGTAAAGGGTATCCTGTTTTATTATGAAATAAGGTTTTAGTTTGTAAAGTGTAGTATCTCATATTGAACTTGTTTTTTAATGACAAATTCAATATATTGATATGCATGTTAATAATAGAGGAACTCATAGTGAGGTTTCTACAAATCAATAACTGGAATGTTTATATTTAAAAAATATTTTTTAATTCTATGAGGATTAATTTTGATGTATTATGAAAATGTGATACCCCATGGTAAACAAAGGATCAGAAATTGTAGAGAACAGGGAGTTCATTACAGATGTCTTATTGTGAAGTCGTTATCAATGTTAAACTAAGCTTGTGGGTATCTGTACCTGACACCATTTATTTATTTATATCCAAATTAAATTTAGGTTTCTCTCCCTTGTTAGGAAATAGTCTTTTTGTTTTGTTTTACAAGTATGTGAATTTTTGCACTTAAAACCTTGTAGAATAGTAAGAAAAAGAGTGTTAGCAACTCTTTTTATCTATTATATATTCTCTAGAGCCAGGGAAAATGGCATTTAAGTGTATGTGCAAATGCTAATATAAGTGAAGTATAATTAACCTGCACTTGTGAAATAATGAATTCTGAACTAGTGATAGCTCTGGGAACTGAAACTTATTTATAGAGAGTTTCCTACAGCTAATACCCTTCAGCCAGAAATGCCTATAAGATACTGGAGATCATCTGGAAAGATAACTGGAAACATAACAGAAAGCATTTTCCTACCTTTATACAAAACTGTAACACATGAAATACTGACATCTGAAAATATACCTCATTTCTGATGACCGCTTCTCAGGAAAAATGAACTGTAGCCAGAGAAGTTAACCTTGACAATAAAATAACCAGTAAAATGAACAATGTAGGAGAGCGTATTATGAGCATGAAATGAGATGCTAAAATGGTTAGTATTCTTGAAAAATTAAAACCTTATATGTGTTTAAAATATAAATCAATAATCAAGTGGGTGGATGCTGCAAAGAAATGGGTCTGTTTACCAAATCTAGGAATTCTAGAACAACCAAGCATTGTAAAAAGTTTATCACATGTGATTTTAGAAGAGATAAAAGGAAGACTTTACTCCCCCCAGAAGGTGGCAAATTTATGGAACTAAGTATGCCAACCATTAGGTGATAATGAATAAATTAAAAATATTTAATTAATATTGTATTGTAGATTAGAAGAAAAAAATGTTTTATTAAAGACTTAACTCGGAGATGTTCTATCCATATGAATTAAGAGGAAAAAAGGATATCATTGAAGGCTTATCTTTTTTTTAATTCAAATTTATTTTTTTACATTGTTGTTAATTTTTGGACAGTATTTGATTTCTCCCCTCAGGTGTAGTTCCCATAGTTCTACTACCACAGCACTCATGAACCATCACCATAGTCCCTTGTGCGCTTCCCTGCCTTGGTTTGACCCCTCTTTTTCCCTCCCCTGTTGTCTGCTTTAAATCTATGGTCAGTTTGTATGTTTTGTCTTTTTTCTGATTCTTTGTTTGGTTCACGTATATTCCACCTAGAAGTGAAACCATCCAATATTTTTCTTTTTCCTTCTGACTTATTTCACTAAGCATAATTCTAAAGAGCTTTTCCTTAACTGTTTATTGTTCAAGGAAAATAGTCGTGTCATGTGGTGAGAGACAAAATATTTGATTGACTAGACCAAGATCCTATCTCAGAATGAAAATTCTTATTAGCAAAACCAATCTTTTTTTATATGACTTCTTTCTTTTCTAATAGAAGAGAAAAGCAATTTTCAGTTATGTAAAGGTAGAGGGAAAAATTATACTAGTTGAACATACTCTTTACATTGAAAACTGTGTAAGTGCCAAGTGATAAAGGGAGAAATGTCAGTAAAAGGTGAGTAAATTGAAACCAGAAAAAGGTAAGACTTAGAAGCCTAACAGGAATTTTGTACAAAGTCTACAGTGAACAGCCATAAAACTGTGAACATATTAATACAGTGTAAGTCCATTATGTTGCCATAATTTATTAATGATAAAATAGTAAAAATGAGGATTTAGCTTTGTTACAAGTCTAATGTTTAAAATTGGCCATCAAAATTGAATATCAAAAAATAAAAAAGATAATGAAAAACAGATGTCTGTTTTGAAACTGTCTCTGTGTTACTCACATCCCTTGACACCTATTCATAGTTCCTCATGAAGAATCAAGTAGGTAAAAAGAAAACTGAATAAAAAGTTAATTCCAGAATTCAGTAGTTAGAGTGTATATAGGTTTTAAAAAATAAATCCTCTTCACTTGAGTTGCTCTTTGGAAGGGTGATGCCATATAACAAATCTTAGAAAAATAAATGCATTTAAAGAGGTGTCATATGGGATATAGATTGTGTGTGTGTGTGTGTGTGTGTGTGGGTGTGGGTGTGGTGTAAGAGTGAATTAGGAGATAGGGCAATGTCGATGAATGCCAAAGAATAGTACATTGAGGCACCCAGTGCTACACAAAATTGTGAATTCAATGAAGTTTGTTTATTTAGGTTGTTTTTGAGAAAAGAGGTACAAAAGGGAAAGGATGATTGGATCTCTCCCTTCAGTTCTAACTCTTTCTTCTTAACAACTCTTACATTTTTCTGTCTGCTTTCTGCCCTTACTTTTTCTCATATTCAAGGCACTTCCATATTGTTCTAGGCCTTTTCTTCCAAGTAAAGCAGTCTCTGATTCAGACCTATCTTTCCACCTTACCCTATCCTATAATATATACAGCAATACAGCTGTCTATCTAATGCCAAAACTGGTTTTATAACCAACTAACATCACATCTTAAATATGCCTAAATGATACTTCATGTCAAAAAGAGTTCATATTTTTCTTTGAATTTGAATTATTTTCCATTGAAATAATTGTTTTTAATAGTTAAATTTTCAAAAAGATAAAACATTTCTTAAATACAACACTTTAAAAAATTCCTGTGGTTTTCATCTTAAATTCAAAGGGGAAAAGATAAAATAATAGCTTAATAAAAAATGTGAAGACTGGGCAATACTTTAGTTTTTTGGTAATTTATTTTTTATATCCATCCTATGGAAATCACCATTTTTCAGATTCTAAAATCCATTCCATTAGCATGGTCTGGTGGACTATGTCTACTATATACACTCTTTGTTTTAAAAGCAAAAGTTTCAAGGCACATTGTAGAACTCTTAACTTTCCTTTTAAAAGCAGTAGCCTTATGAGTAAATACTGACCTAACTGTAGGAAAATTTGAATTTCCCTACTGCCTTTTCCCACTGAGTTGCTAGGAATATAGTAAACACTTCATACTTGTTTATTTGATTCATTGTGACCTTGTTTACCTTTCTGCATGCTTCAGATTCTTAAATTGCAAGTTGGAAGAATCATTCCTAGACTGCTCTTACTGGGTGGTAGTTTTAATGTCTAATATTTTTAACTATTTTAGAAAAGTAGACTATCACATGAGAAATACATGTTCATTTTATAAAAAGAAAACTAATCTCTGTCAGTAGGCTTATTTCCTCAGGGTGCCAGAAACTTATGGCCACTTAAGCAAGGCCATGGAGTCATTATCTACAGCATAAATCGATTATTTATTGGTTAATTTTTTTCTCCTCATAGTTAGAATATAATTTTATCATCATCCACTTTCCCCTAACCAAAAGGAAATTTTTGAATTGCTTTTAAACTACAGTAGCATCAACAACACTAACTGTAATGCAGCGTAACTTTACAGTTACCCAGTCACATTTTTTTCCATCTTTCTGATTAAAAATCTTTAAATTACATTAGTCTTTCTTTTGTTATTGGCATCCATTACTTTGAATTAATAATTATATAAACATAACATTTAATCATAATGAAAGCTAGCGTTTATGAATGCCTACTACTTGGTGAAGAATTAAGAATTAAGAATTAAGGGTCAGTATTAAACTTATTTGAGGATGAAAATGTGAATTTTGATAGTGAAACAGAGCTGATAATGTTACTGTGAATTTGTTGGAATGTTGTGTAATTGTCTGTGTTGCATAATTTCCCATGGTGAGATAATGCATTTGTGGTTTTTGATAAATGTTTGGCAGCTCTTTGTTTCCCTGCACTTAGGTTTATATTAGTCTTCATTTTCATCAAGTATCATTAAACTTGCATTTGTGTATTCTTATTCATTTGAATTAATCTGAATCTTCTTAAATGGTGAGATACCATTGTTTCTTGTAGATATAGTGATTTGAGATCTAAATTATGCAAGAATGCATGTGTTTTTAAAGAGAGATTACTTCTTTTTGTATCATAGAACAAATTTTTAATTTCTGCCATTAAAAATATTGTGTTTATTGTGTTATATAAATGAAATGGTTATTCTAAGAATGTAAAGTCTAACGTATCTAAAGGGATTACAATTAAAAAGCTTTTTGTTTTTTAAAATATTCAAACATGTCTATTAAATCCTGGAGATTGGACAAATAATGAAGAAGCTCTAGAAGAAACTGGAAATTTCAGTTAAAACTTGGTTTTTTCTTTCTAGAAATCAATAAAAGACTTTATAATAGTAACATGAATTTAGAATTCAGAATAAATACTGCTTATGACGTCAAATCTTGTGAGTTATCAGCATTCAAAAAAGATAAACACATGCAATTTGCAGCAACATGGATGGCGCTGGAAGGGATCATGCTCAGTGAAATAAGCCAGAAAGAAAAAGAAAAATACCGGATGGTCTCATTCATAGCAGGAATCTAGAAAACTTAAATAAGGGACCAGGAAAATGAATAACTATAAGAAAGTGAAAATCAAAATCAACAAAAAACTATGAACCAGAGACACTTTTTGGGGGATGGGGGGCGGGAGGGGAGGGATTGGGGTCAGAATAGGGGGGTTGCAATTGTATGGGGAATATAAAAATAAAATTTATAAAAAAAAAAAAAGGATGAGCAAGAAAAAAAAAATCTTGTGAGTTTTCAAATGGAAATTTAATCTGTATTTTTCTTAAAGCAATAGCTTCAGGTTTTGTGTTTAGTCCTTTTCTCTCCATTTTTTTTTGACTAGTAAGTTTTTAAAGTTGAATGGTACCCATTTTAAAGTTGATAAAGTACCCATCTTTCTTCAGAAAGTTTCTTTTTAAGATTTAGAGCATTTTTATAATATGTAAAGAACATTAATTATGCTCTAGTGAAGTGAGAGGGTCATGGAACTATTTCTCAGTGAGCCTTATCTAACCATGAAGGTAATTTATGCCTCTCCATATCCAGCACATCCGACCTGAAGATTGAAAAGTTGCCTCTTTCTTCTGT
The DNA here is from genome assembly GCF_014898055.3 of Talpa occidentalis. Classification (NCBI taxonomy): domain Eukaryota; kingdom Metazoa; phylum Chordata; class Mammalia; order Eulipotyphla; family Talpidae; genus Talpa; species Talpa occidentalis. The sequence continues at coordinate 103,940,656 of NW_026555331.1, read as the reverse complement.
AGTTTTATTTCATACAAAATAGACAGTGCTTAAGTGTTTATTTCCATTATCTTAAAGATACAAAATTATTTATAGGCTATTTTGTAGTGAATATTCTTATTTTTATACTACAGAAAAACTACTTGTGATTTTCTTCATGGCATTCAGTAATTATATTAAAATATACAATGAATATGTTTGCAGTCTCATTATGAAATGTCATCTATATGCTACTTCTGGCAAAGAGATTTTGTGTGGTTGATTTAAGAACTTTACATGCCAGTGATATAAAAATGTGAGCACCAACAGACTTCCACAGAAATAAAACTATGTTTTACTTAGTTGGAGAAGTAAATATTTTATTGGTAAGGATATTATTTAGAAAGAAAAATTTCCTAAATGATTCTACATTTAGCTAGAATTTCATATTTATGTGTGATGATATATTTATGTTTGCTTTTTGTCAGTATAACCTCAGGTAATAAAATAGTATTATGTCATTTTTTTCTTAAACCAAGGCATATCAGGGCCTCCCCGGTGGCGCAGCGGTTGAGCGCTGGGTTGCGAAGCTGCCCGCGGCCTCTGCGGCGTCGGTTCGATCCCCGGCTGCTCCCCGGCCACCAGAGGAGGGTCCCACATGGCACGCAGACCTCTCCTGCCGCCCGCTGCTCCCCTCAGCAGTGTACTTCGGTCATTCTGCCTGCTCTGCTCCCCGCTCTGACTCTGGTGAATTCTCTCACCCTCCCGCGCTTCTGACTGTACCCAGTGCATGTATAAACAAAACAAACAAACAAACCAGCAAACAAATAAATAAAGCATGCCTCTATTAAAAAAAAAAAAAAAAAAATTAAAAAAAAAAATTAAAAAAAAAAAAAAAAAAAAACCAAGGCATATCATAGTCATGCTCTTTAATTTAGTAGTTGACTAGAACTTGTGATGTAGATAAGATTTCTTTGTGTTTTTTATTTTATGTGCAAAATATTGTAGTAAATAACTTCTATTGTGTGGGCCAAGTTTATTATGAAAAAATGTTTATTGGATGATACAAATATTTATACTTTCTCTGAAGTTCCTTATACATTTCAAGGCAGCCCTCTATTTTAAATATATTGTAATTATATTGTTTTTTGTTTACTTAGTAAAATGAATCCAACAAGGAACTAAAATTAGTGCTTTGGCTTTAAGTTTTATTAAAGAAAAATATCTATAATTTTATAACTACCAAGATCCTCATATTAAAAAAAAACCCAGTTGACAATTCTATGATAAATTTGTATGTAATAAAATTCCTATGAAAACACTTTTTGAAACTATATTGAATTCTTTCTATTGTGTGGATTCCATGGAAACTTTCATTAGATTGTTTTCACTTGTTAGAATACAGAGGATAGCAGAATACTAAGGATAGCTATTAATCTATTTCTAATGAAATTTATAAAAGTATTGAACAGTTGTAAAATTATCGAGTAACACTGTTCTTGACAATGAATATATAATTTCTAATTAGTTTAGCTTTTGACTTAATCTGTAAAGATTTTGTAGGCACCTAATATTTGTTTATATTTTTATCAGATGTATTCAGAGCTTCTGTTTCAACTGCCCTAGAAAAACAAAGCATACTCATTCAGTTGAATTCCTGTAAGGTTTTCCTGATAGTTCAACCAGGAAAAGAATATTTGCTATAGACTCAGAGAAACAAATTTTACATTTGATTTTGCGGGAAAATCATTTTATGCTTTACTTGGAAGGAATAGAAATATGTAGATAAGAGTTAATATACATTGAAAATCTTGAAGAGTTAATTCAATATAAATGTAAAGAAGTTTATATGATTTATTTGAAGTTTCTAAATTCTTTTTACAGATATGTTGCATTTATTTATAATAATTTCTTAGTCCTTTCCTTCTAGAATGTTGATGTAAAGTATCTTAGAGCTCATTCGGTTACATAATATTGCTTTACTTTGGAAGCATTCTACATTAAGACATGAATACAGAACTTTTTGTTGTTGTTCTTGAGATGTAGAGAGGAGGAGAGAGACTTATCTGTGGAATGGATTTGAAACAAAGCTAATGGACTTGGGTTTGAGTGATTTGGGTAATGAAAGTACAGTGAAACCAACTGAGATCTAACACTTGGTTTCCAAAAAATGGATTACTCACCACTTTTTTTTTTCCCCTTCTGCCACAGGAAACCAGTTTCCTCCAATTGCAGCACAGGACCTTCCTTTTGTTTTAAAGGCAGGCTACCTTGAAAAACGCAGAAAAGGTAAACCATAAGAACCTAAGGAAAAATCTAAAAGTGGTTTTATCATTACATAAAACATGCTTGCTGTATACATGTGGAGCGAATATTCTTTTTAGGTAATCTAAGAATTTTAAAACTTTTAAGAAAATCTGGATGACATTGTGCAAGTCACAAAATATACCTTTTAATACTAAATAATTTTTAATAACAAAACATTTGGTTCAGTTTTTAGTTGTCAATCTCAGTTATTTGTAAGTGATTCAGGAGTTGTTCCTGCCTCTTGTAAGAAGGCTATGAGCCATGTGTGTATTTTCCAGGATGGGGCTTTTCACTGTTATCCCACCTAGCTGAGCATCAGGTTAGGTTAGCCTGCCTCTGACCATGTCTGCTATGGTGCAGATTGAGCCTGGCATATTGTCTGCCATTTTCTATTTTTCATTCAGTGTTCCTCTTCATTGGCTATGATAATTGGGAGTTGACCATATGGTCTTACTCTTTCAACACCAATGTATAAGGACAATGAAATATGGAGGTTGTGCTGTGATATGGAAAATGGAAAGCAAAATCTCTTCATTACTATTCTACTTATCTCATAGGTAGTCCCTCAGTGCCCTTCTGTTTATATTCTGTTTACTGTTCTTAGCTTTCTTAGCTGAATTTCAAAGCTGAGAGACATAATAGAAATCATCTAGGTCAGCTCCTCCTCTGCTTTTATAACAGATGAGAAACTGAAGCAATTATCTCAAGACTGTGTCATCAGTGCCTTTTTGGCTGTCCTGTCAGGAAAGTTTTTTGGCCATGCAGTTGATCCCATAAATGTAGCAACCTCATCTCTGCTTCACATTCTTTCTTTTAGCATCGTATTTTGTTCTATTTTTGTTTGTTTGTTTGTATTTGTCTCTTGGAAAGAAAGATAACAATCAGCCATAGACTTTTAGAGCTTAGAAATCGTATTAATTACTTTTCCTTTTAGAGTAAGGAAATGGCCTTACAATGATATCTGTGATATATATTAATATTATATAAATTGTTCTCTCCCCCCGCCCCATTTTTGTAGATCACAGCTTTCTGGGATTTGAATGGCAGAAACGGTGGTGTGCGCTCAGTAAAACAGTATTCTATTATTATGGAAGTGACAAAGGTAGTATTATTATTCCATTATATTAACTTCTATTGCATGGTTGGGAGGCCATTTCCCCACCCCGTTATTATTGGTACAGGGTAAACTGAAGACAAATGAAAAGAAATAACTGAGAATTTTGATTATTATAGTCTAAGACTACTTTATAATTATTTCATTATTTGACAAGTGCTCTGGATTCCAGAATACCCTAAAAGTTAATACAATTGTGTTTCTTTGAGTTAAGAAAATGAAATAACTTTCATCTGTGTGGCCTCTCACCTCAGGAAATATTTATCATCCAGGCTATAGTTGTAGAATTTGCAGAAAAGTAAGTCTATTAGGATTGTGAGTGTTTTGAAGGGAGGAAAGATACCTTTTTCCAAGTACTTTAAAAGAAAAATTTACATAAAATTAAATATATGCAACACGTGTCTCAGCTTCTTTTACAGATTAAAATAACAGCAGCAAACTCCTGCATAGAACTTACTTTTCTAAGCACCGTAGTTATATCTAGTCATTTTAGTAACATGAACTCATCTAACTCACTACAACTCTGAGGTTGGTGCTATCATTAGCCTCATTCATTTTATTGTTTGGAAAGTAAGGACAGAGAGCTAAGCTTTCCAAACAAGTCCCAAATTCCAGAGCCAGTAATGGAGATTTGGGATTTGAATCTAAGCAATATGGAGAGAGCCTGTGCTCTTAGCTCTGATTTGTCACTGTATTAGTTTACAAATAATAAGATACATTTTTAAAAAGATTTATTTTATTTATACAAGAACCGGGGTACAGGCCAAATGTGGGGGAGTGTGAGGGGGTTCACCAGAGACAGAGTGGGGAACAGAACAGGCAGACTGATGAAATACACTGCTAAGGGAAGCAGCGGGTGAGGCAGGAGAGGTCTGCTCGCCATGTGGGTTGCTTCATGGCTGGCGGGGATCGAACCAGTGCAGAGGCTGCGGACAGCTTCATAGCGCTGCGCTCAACCACCTGCACCACCAGGGAGGCCCAAGATACATTTTGTAATTTCATTTGCTAATTAATAAATCTGCTATTCATAGTTCATATATTTTTAAGTTCATTATTTGAAGAAATAAAATCAGAGAAGACTGAAATTTAAAGAATATAGGCTTTCTTACTTTTGCTTTTTTCCCTAGGAAAAATAGATTAGAAGTTAAATATTATATAGTGAGGGCTATATAGAAATAAGTTTACTTTCAATTCTAGAAAGACACTTGGAGGAGAGCAAGACATGAAAGTTCAATATCACTATCAACTGTTTTTTATAAACAATAACCTTTTTATTTTACTGTTTCTTATCAGCGTTTGGACATTTACGTTTCATTTGACATAATTTGCAGTTTTTGGGTTTTTTCTCATTACAGAAACAGGCAAATAAGATTGTATTTTAGATAATTTGAACTATGTTCTTGATGCTAGAAGTTCTCACTTTGGTTAATGGCATCAACAAATTAAGAATTAATTTAGTGGCTAATTTGCATTCTGTCACTAACTTACAATATATTCAAGTGTGATAATGGCATCAGTGAAATGTAAACTATAAGCAATTGTCAGTAAATAGCCTTCTGCCTTTTGCTAAGGGTAATAGGTGATTTTGTCGGGAAATTTAGAGTCCAACTTCAGTTTTGCTCATCACAGGTTGTAAACATGTGTTGATGTAAACACGTGTTGCAATTAAAGAAATAGAACTTGTGCAATATTGTGAATTTAGGAAGATTTTACTTTTCCCAAAAGATGTATCCTCTATTTTACAAGAGTAGCAGAAAGAGGATTCAAATCTTCCTGACTTTGATTTAATCAGACTTCTCATTTCTAATTTCTTTTGAGAGTGATGAGAAAAGACATTATGTCTTTTCTCCATTCCTAATTATAACTGATATACACCAATTGGTAGGTCAGAGTTTTCCCAAAACCTAAGAAATATTTGCATTTATTTCAAAAGCTAATATTCTATGAATAAATTCTAGTTAGTTTTTTATATTAGTTAAATTCCCATTTCTATCATTTGATGAGCTTTTATGGTAATAACATCTTTTTATAATGTATTTTAACTACTTTGATTCATAAACTACCAATGCTTTTTAAAAATTGCTATTTTAGCATTTCCTTTTCATCTGGATATTTGAAAATATGGTTTCTATTTCCTTAAATTCTTCCTTGTCTCTTACTGTGAAGCCTCCTGTTTCCACTGAGATTTCAGATCTATTTTTAGTGATTTTTTTTCTCTTTTGGCTGTTTCCTATGGAATTCTTGGCCAGTTCTTTTCCTTTTAGGAATTATGGGGGTAGGGGGGAGTGTGTGGAATCAATCAGACAGTTTTTAATTGCTTGTTTGGCATAATCTTAATTTCCTTCCTTTGTGTTTTTTTCCAGGATAATATAGGTGTTACATGAAATTTTTATTTTCTTTATGAAATCAGATACCTAATTTGTACAGTATGTGTGAGCCATTTACCTAAACTTTGGAAAGAGCTATTTAGATAGATGAGAACTATAATCCTTCAACTAAGTAGGATTTAGATAAATGGATTATAGAGGCACAGAAGGAGTTGATACCACTTACTAGGTTAAATTGTACTTTGTTACTATTTGACAGATACATAGGTCACATTTTCTACCTTATTGTGTATGCCAAAAAACATATTGACCCATCAAGATAGTAATGGCTTAGAAAGAGTAGTTCTAGTCTCTAGGGTAAATAATGCACTTACCTTTGTACCCATAAATATTATCTATATTTATTATTCATGGCCATTTGGGTCCTTAAGTAATATATATATAGAGAGAGTACATATTTTATTGCTTTATGAAATCATATCCATCCTTTTATCTCCTTCCTCTTCCTTTCATTGTCACAAATCCCATTCATCAAGCATCTTAGGTTTGAGTTGCTCAGACTGAATGATTAAGGCAATAATTCATACACTCACTCATTTATTCATTTTTTTATTTGATAAACATATATTGGATACTTGGTGGATATTAGGCACTGGGGATAGAGATAATCCTGCCTTAGAGTTATTTGCCGTAGAGTTATTTGCAGTTTGAGTTGTATATCAACAAGAGGAAGTCAGGAGAATCCTAGGTGGGAGCTGAACAGGTAAACTGATAATTTCAATGCAGAGTAGAAAGTTATTTAAATATCTTTGGAGCACAATTTCCTAGGGGATTTAGGAGATACTCCTAGTGGAGAGGACCCTTCATTGGACCATAAAGAATGAGGAGGAATTTTTCATTCATTACTACACTATTTACAGTAGACAAGCTGTGGGAAAAACCTAAGTTTCCAGGGATAGATGAGTGGATTAAGAAGCACTGTATTTACACAATGGAATACTAAATTCCTGACAATATGGATGGAACTGGAGGGAATGATGCTAAGTGAAATAAGTCAGAAGGAGAAAGACAAATATTAGATGATTTCACTCAGATGTGGAATATAAAGAAACAAAGGTATAGACAAAAATAAACCAAAACAAACCCTAGAAACATTACTGCAGGTTGGAGGGAAAAGGTAGAGGAGGGAGGAGGGGCAGTGGACAGTGATGGAGGATTATGGGTGTCTTGGAGATGGATGCCTTGGTAATGGGTGGTGGTGGGTGTGCCTTGAAGATTTTTATGGCTGCCTTGGTGGTGGGTGTAAAATACTCCTGAAAAGATGTGAACCTACAGTTATCTCTATATTATATACAATATTATAGACCAGTGTTACCTCAATAAAAAAAAAATTTAAAAACTAAAATAAAATTATAGGTTCAGGGGTCTCCCTGATGGTTCAAGATGTTAAGTCTCAGCACTGTGAAGCTATCCATACCCACTGCAGCATGAGTTCAATCCCCAGCCAGGGAGGTGACCCACATGGCACAGCAGACCTCTCCTGTCTTGCCTGCTGCTCCCCTCAGCAGTGTATTTCAGTGAATCCGCCTGTTCTGCTCCCCACTCTGTCTCTGGTGAATCCTCTCACCCCCCCCCCCATACCTCTGGCATGCACCCCAGCTGTTGTATGCATAAATAAATAAATCTTAAAAAAATTATAGGCTCAAATAAAAAAAATGAGTAGGAGATTGTAGATGAAAAAGGGTAAAGTGGACACTTAGGCAGGGGAACAACAGAGATTCTGAATTTTGAAAAGGCCTCGATGACATCAAAGTTGGAATCAAGTATAGCATTCTTCAGTGAGGGAAGGGTGCACATCATGCTAAAGTGGATTATGATCAGATTGATAAAAGTCTTATGAGAACAAGGCCCTTGCTAAGGACTTTATCCTAATATGGCCTTTAAGCTCAGGGCTCTGATCTGATTCAGTTTTTAGGTAGTTACTGTGGTAATAATATTGTCGAAGATGAATTGGAATGGATAGAGACTGGGTCAACAGGATCATTTAGGAGGACATTGAACTAGCGTAGGCAAGAGAGATCATCAAAGGGCTGCCGAGAGGCAGAGCCAGGATTTAATGCAGACCTCTCTGACTCCAAAGTCATGTTTTTTCCACAAATTGGTTGCTATCACCCCCTCCAACATGCCTGTAAATGATGGCCCATTTCAGAACCTGTTTTACACTCAAGGTTTTTCTTTTTCTGTTTAACCTCCATATGATCTTGAATTAACATATGAACCTTATCCCTTTGCACTTTTGAGGGAGGAGAGTGTTTTCAGTATCTATCTACTTTCCACTTATGGGTTTTTGCAGTGTAACCCCCATAACCTATGCCATACTAGTGTCATCATATGTGACAGCTGCAGATAACCTGGGTTCCACTGAGTCTAATCATATATCAAAAGTCATTTAGTGCACGTGGTTGTAGTATTTTCACTATAATATCCTTTCCATATATAATAAAAATCAGTAGAAAATTGGGTTTAATACAGATAATTTAATATAATAAAATTTTCAGGTTAGCAGAGAAATAAAATTTTTATTGTAATTGACCTCTCCTCTTGCTCACATACCCTACAACTTCTCCATGGATAGGGGGAAAGTAACATCTGTTCAGTTTGGATGAAAATTATATAGTGTGTTTTCATGTTGAAATAGCATTATAGTTCTCTTTTAATACTTTAAATACTGTTAAAGAGTGTTTATGTACTTGGAAGTTCTTTTGTTTTATAACAGTAACTCAATAACACCATAAAAACTTACCTTTTCTCCTGATCTATTTGATAAATGCACAGATTAAATGCACTTATTATATAAGTTGAAGAGATACATACACACACACTTTGAAGGTAGATATATTTTAAATCAAACTATGTACTCTTATCTTCAATCACTGTAGCTATCTATCTGTATGTACAGATAAATAACAGCAGCATCTATACCAATGGATATTCTTTGAATATCTGTGTGTCAGGCATTGTTAATGTACATCTGTATAATATATTGGCTCAGAGTGAGCACAGAGGATCCATCAACAGTGTAGTGTGCAGGAGCCAGCTCATTAGAGCAGTTAAGTGAATGAGGGCTGGTGAGCTGGGAATGGGTGGGTTCGAGTCATTCCATACCCTAGTCAGGAGTTTGGCATTTCCTGTCTAAGGGACAGTTAACCTTTCTAAGCATTGAAGGTAAGCATTTGGCAGGACAAACTCTGATTGGATGTTGGAAAGATTATGCTGACAACTATCAGGAGAAAGTGAGAGTGGAGGCAAAATGTGTTCTGAAGCTGGCAGGAGCTGAGAGTTTGGTGAACAAAAGCAAAGGTTGCTTACCTCCATGTCTTCAATGTTTTTAGCCACTCACATGTTGCATGACTAGAAACAGTGTTCTTTCATCTCCAACTGCAGGAGGCTCTCAAAGGATAGTATGTATGGGATATTAAGAAATCCTCTGTGCAATGTTTATCTTAACAATAGCTATATGCTATGATGGGCTAATAGACCATGTTGTAATTATTACCTGAATTTCAGTTGTAGAAGAAAACATTAAGTTTAGCCCCAAAGTAGAAACAGGACATTAAATTTCCATTCTACAAATATGCTTGTAATTTATTTATTCTCCATTCACATGTACCTCATACCTTGTTTTTCAGTCAAGCTGAAATGTGTAACTAAAAAGACCACTTGATTTTTATGCTTGCAGTGTATTTCTATGGAAAAATAAAGTTTTGGAAACATCTAAAATTTCTTGCCACCAGACCATCTGAGTCCAAATTTTAATTTTTATTATTTCCCTTTGGACTCAAATATTGCTGGTGTTTATGACTCAGAGTCATTTGGGGCCCTGAAGTAACAAATACATGTAGCATGTGCTGTTTTTCACTTAAAATAGTAATAATTTGATATTTCCTCACAGAATAACTCTAAACACCAGAGGTATATTTCCAATGCCTGAATTAGTGTTGACATCTGTGTTTCTGTGAGCTGTGTAAACAAAGGGAAATGTTGGTGTATGTTTAACTGATGGCCTAGAAGAACTGACAATTTGATAGAGTTAAGAAGAGTTTAGTATTTGCAGGGCATATAATCCACTGTCCTACTAATGAGTATTAAGACTTACAGGGGTAGTGTGAGTTATTTACTGAGAGGGAAAGACCTTAAATAGAAATAGCAGGTATTATCAAACATTTCTGAACACTGCATATCCTTCTGTTTGGTAATCATTTGTACCAAATTAGCATTCTTGGTATAGACAACAGAAATCAACTTTATATAGAAAAGGAAATTATTGGGATGGTTTGGGCTTTCAGACAGAACTGATAGGAAGGCTAAACAAAGACTTAAAAATCAGACAAAGACTACGACACCAGGGGAGACCCGATTCATGCCTTGGGGTGAGTATAGTTGGGACACACTGCTGGCCCTGACCCGGGAATGAATTGTGGACTTTTCCCCCTGATTCTTTAGTTGGCTCAGATTTAGATCCCAAACTGGAGCATCTGCTTGACTGATCTGGGGTAGGGAAATTCCTCCTCTTTCTAGCTTTTGTGGTTGGAATCTGTGTTCTGTCCCCCAACAAGCTCAGGATTAAAATAGGAAAGATACTTAGATGCTGGATATCCTCAGATGACAAATGCACACAACTTACAGGACTGCTAGAAGACATGGAATTTAGTTAATATATTTACTCTATATTTAAAATAGAAAGAGTTTGGTGTTTTAAGCATATTATCTGAAAGCCAATGAAGAGGAGAAAAATCCAGCACATTTACAAGAAAAACATGAAGGACTGATTGGATTTTTATAGGTGGCAGTGAGGTGGAGGGAGAGAACATGAAGACAGTTGGTGAAGGAAAGGGAGAAATAAAGAAAGATGCTGTTTTCTGGCTGGGAGCCTGAGTTAATGGAGGTGCCATTTAATCAAATGGGGGACATAGTACAAGTGTTGGAGGGGTGGGGACGAGATGATCTCCCTTGTGGGTCTGCTACATTCAATATGCCTATGGGACAGGCAAGAGATAAGACATGCATGATGAACAGATGAAGATTTGGATATACAATGCTGAAGCTGGAGTAAAAATAGAGAATTATGAGTACTAAGCATATTGACAGGAATTTGATTGTCGGGTGTGGGTGAGATTGCCTAGTGAGAGCTGTAAAGCAAGGAAAGAGCAGGAGTTAAAACATAGGCCATCATGGATGTTTGATAGGCAAAGGTAGAGGAGTCCACAGGAGGAAAGTGAGATAATGTTTATCTGTGTACTGTGACTTCATAATTTACATGTTCTAGAAAGTTTTTTTTTCATACATTAGTGTGTATCAAAATTACCTGGGGTACTTGATAAAATTCTGATTTCCTGAAACCACCCCCAGAGATTCCTCAATAGCAAGTTTCTGCATTTTCTCTTCCACAGTTGATCTCATGAATATAAGGACTGTTTAATGATTATAAATTTCTTTTTTCTTTTTTGGACTATACATTATTAAGATAACATTGGTTTATGATTTAGAGGTATATGGCCTCCACCATAGTCCATTGAACCCCTCCCCACTTTCTTCTCCCTGCCCCTGTAATAGCCTCAATTCTGTAGTCAGATTTCTTTTTTTTTTAGATTTATTTATATATGCATATAAGAACTGGGTTACAGGCCAGAGGTGTGGGGGGGTAAGAGGATTCACCAGAAACAGTGGGGAGCAGAACAGGCAGATCTATTGAAATACACTGCTGAGGGGAGCAGCAGGTGAGTCAGGAGAGGTCTGCTGCACCATGTGGGTAGCTCCCTGGCTGGGGATCGAACTTGTAGTGTGGAGGCTGCGGACAGCTTTGTAGGTTACATCTTAACCCCTTGCGCCACCAGGGAGGCTCCCTATAGTCATATTTCTAAGGTTAGTTATAGGTTTGAACGCTTTATCTGATTCTTTGTTTCGTCTCTCGCATATAAGTGACACCATCTGATATCTGTCTTTCTCCTTCTGAATAATTTGCTTAGCAAAATCCTCTCCAGTTCTATTCATGTCACAAAAGTCAAGAGTTTATCTTTTTTTTTTTAATAGCTGAGTAGTATTCCATTGTGTACATGTACCACATATTCCTCTTTCATTTATCTGTCTTTGGGCATTTAGGTTGTTTCTATAACTTAGCTATTATAAATAATGCTGTAGTGAACAAAAGTGTGCATGTATGTCTTAAGTTTTTGCATTTTTACAAGTATCCAAGATGATTTTAACATAGATGATTCTTGAAATACACTTTAGAAGCACCTTTCTAGGAAACTGTGATATGGTTGAAAAAACAAGCCTTAGAAATCAGACTTACAATAGGATTGTGTTTTTTTACCCCTCATTAGTTATGTGACCATGAAAAAGTTTTTTTTTCCATATATTTTCCAAATAATTTTTTTTAAAGATTTATTTATTTATACAAGAACCAGGGTACAAGCCAGATGTGAGGGAGGGTGAGAGGATTCACCAGAGACAGAGCAGGGAACAAAACAGGCAGACTGACTGAAATACACTGCTGAGGGGAGCAGCAGGTAAGACAGGAGAGGTCTGGCATGCCATATGGGTATCTCCCCGGCCGGCCTGGATCAAACCTGCACTGCAGAGGCTGCGGACAACTTCACAGTGCTGCACTCAACCGCGGGCGCAACCAGGGAGGCCTGAAAAAGTTGTTTTTTTTTTTTTTTTTTTTTTTAGGTTTGTTTTCTAATCACTATGGGGGGATATAATAAATACCTTATCTCAGAGTTGTTGCAAGGTATATACAAGATATGCTATATTAAATTCGTGGCATAGAAAAGGAGCTCAGTAAATGTGAGTTGTCTTTTTAACATCTAAAAGCCTTATAACACAGCTGTAAATCCAAAAGCCAGTGAAAAAGTAGAAGGAAATAGTTATCCTTAATTTTATGAGTTTTGCTTTGTAAGAGATCGGAGCCAACTGTTTTTTACCTTGAACCTACTGAATTAGAATTGTGTAAAATTAAGTTACTGATTTAATAGATTTCATTATCCAGTTTCTCCTGGCAGCCTTCAGTTCTGTAGATATAAAATTTGAACAGCATGATATAGGCAAGGTTAAAATGTGAAATAGAAGCTGAGGGAAATTTAATAGAGGGACAAACACCTTAAATCCTGAAGGCATCAATGTGTTATTAATATAAAATACTCAAATTAAACTACTGTATCATCAAAAAATGTTTAAAAGAATTGTTTGAGAAGTTAGGAAAGTATATGTTTCAGGAAAATTTCTATTATAATGACTAAAATTTATAGGATTTTGGTACTTCGTAAGCTTCTGCTAGCTGGCATGTTACTAGTTTTGTCTCGTTAAACAATAATGTTCCCTTGTTTGTTTTAAATCACAGGGTAAATTTATTTAATGAGTAAGTGAATGACTTAGTCTTCTTTGAGAATTTTAGAACTCCTGTGCTTAACCATTCATTATTTTAATACTTTCTCCCCAATGTTGTTTGTCTAGTTGGTTTTTTTGCAAAATATGTCCTGGGAGTGAGTACCAGCTTCATAAAATGTTGTAGGAAAAAAAGAATTCTGTTGACAAATAACTTTGGGAAATGCTGCATACTAAATCTTTCTTATAAAAAGGGCCTCAAGATAGCCTGAATTAACACCTGTTGAATTGAGTATTTCCAAACTTACTTGATCATAAGGACACACTTTGGGAAATGTTGCTCTAATTTTTAAAATACAGTTTTTTTGAACCCACAGAAGTTCATTGTAGACTTTTTTCTACAAAGTAAACTTCAAATTTTAAAATTTGAATTGTTTTTTGCATTCATCCATTATTTCTAAATATTATTAGAAGGTCCAGGGTTAAGTCAGAAATTTCTAAGTCAGTTTTTTCTCATTTGATGTTTTGAAAATTATATCATGTCCATGACATTTAAAAAATATATGTTACTTCAGGCATTAAATTAGTATATTTGAGAAAAAGAGATATATATCTGCCAGTACACTAAACTAAGAGAACTCTTCATCTTGCCATATGGAAGCATTTCTCTATTTCCCCTGAGCTCAGTAAAAGAGACTGTTCACCTTACTCATGATCTTAATATTGTGTGCTAACCTAATAAATAAACCTATAGCTTTGCAGCTTTTCTATAAAAATGGTATAACTAGGTAAAGTAATGACTAATTTTATTTTCAGGGTCAGAGTATGAAATCCTTTGTTGTATTCCTACTGTGTATTTAAAATTATATCTGACTGAAACTCTAATCTTCTTTTTTTTATTCATTATATGGGATTCAAATATACTTGACTAGCTAAGCTTGTTTCAACTAGTTCAAAAGTTAGAGTTATACAAATGTTGGCGAGGTTGTGGAGAAAAAGGAACTCTCCTGCACTGTTGGTAGGAGTGCAAACTGGTCCAACCACTATGGAGAGCTGTGTGGAGATTTCTGGACCTACTAAACATAGAGCTTCCATATGATCCAGCAATTCCACTCCTAGGTATTTACCCAAAGGACAGAAATTTACCCAAAGGACAGAAACATCAATTCCAAAGGGCACCTGCACCCCTATGTTTACAGCAGCACTATTTACAATAGCTAAGCTTTGGAAACAACCCAAATGTCCAAAAATAGATGACCGGATCAAGAAGATGTGGTACATATACACCATGGAATATTACTCAGCATTCAAAAAAGATAAACACATGCAACTTGCAGCAACATGGATGGAGCTGGAAGGGATCATGCTCAGCGAAATAAGCCAGAAAGAAAAAGAAAAATTCCGGATGGTCTCACTCATAGCAGGAATCTAGAAAACATAAATAAGGAACCAGGAAAAAGAATAACTATAAGAAAGAAAATATCAAAATCAACAAACAACTATGAACCAGAGACACTCTTTAGGGGGTGGGGGCCGGGGAAAGGAGGGATTGGGGTCAAAATAAGGGGGTTGCAATTGTATGGGGAATATAAAAATAAAATTTAAATTAAAAAAAAGTTAGAGTTATACATTTTTGGAAAAGTTTTTTTCATTCTTTATTTTAGAGACTTGGAGGGTGGGGTGGGGTAGTGAGGTGGACTGGTGTTGAGAGGAGATAGTGGCAAATAAAGCCCAGCACATTTCAACTGACAGCTTTTCCCATTGGTTTACTAAATCTGAAAGAGCCATGAGTTTGTCATGAGTTTTCTAGGAAGTTTTAAGGTTTAATTCTTGGACTTCCCTTCCATGAAAGTGTCATCTTTCCATGCTTCTTTCTGAATGAAACCACTAACTATGGGTCTCTTTCTCTGGTTCCCTAAAGTAGCCTTTTAAACTTAATCACCCCAAATCCATTTATAGTCTTTGAATTTAAGGTGATATTTGAAGATGCCATTTAAACATTGTACTATAAAGCTATAATACTGACTGACTGAATGTTGTACAGATAATGAAGATGAAATCCTAGTGGCAACTACTTTGTGTGTGTAACTGAACCTTTTCTCCTCTCTTTTAAATTAAGCATGGAAACCTTACAGCTAGTCTGGAGCCTCCATTATCTGCATTTTCCAACAAAGATACAATCCTTTCAACACAAGCTCATAGAAGATACAAACACATAGATATAAATACATGCACATTTGTATTCCTTTTATATATAGAAGAGAAATTGAGAGTCTTTTTACTTAATTTTGGCAAAAGGAATACTCATTGTGTAGTTCTTCAAAATAACATTAAAGGTTGCCTTAAATTTGTGCTAAAAATTAAATTGAAAATAGCAAAAAATTAACTTATATGCAATCACTGAGGAATTCATCTATGTGTAAAGACAGATAAAATATTAAAGATTTGACAATTAAAAAATGATAACTGATTGGAATTTATATTCACTGTAGAAATGAAATCCTAACTTTTGTTGTATCTTCGACAGACAAACAACAGAAGGGAGAATTTGCAATAGATGGCTACAGTGTCAGAATGAATAACACTCTTAGGAAGGATGCAAAGAAAGATTGCTGTTTTGAAATCTCTGCTCCTGATAAACGTATCTATCAGGTTGGAGTTTTTCTGTTGCCTTGAAATTGAATTGATAAAATGTCCTGATTTCATTTATAAAGACATTAACATTTTGTGAAAACACCTCTCCCTGACATGTTAGGGATATTAAAAAATATTGCCTTTCATACAATGAATATTCATATAAGAAGAAATATATTTCAGTTTTTTTCAGATTAATTCAAGTGATATCTTCTTTAAAAAGAACAAATGGATATGTAATTTATCAATTACTCTCATGTTGCATTTTATATCTATTATAATAGAACTTTGTGATTTCCTAAAAGAATTACATATCAGAAAGAGTAAAATTATCAAAAGAAAAATATCAGGATGTTAATCCATATTGCATTGCTTAGTGTTGTGGGAGAAAATGAAAGTAAAGACATATATCAGCCCTGCAATTCAAGAGCTATCAGCTAGCATCAATATGGAATGTATGTTTAATAAGTTTTAAATATCTGAGATTACAGTTGAAAGCCAGTTAATTAAGTTGTCAGGTAGTGTGTTGGAATCTGACAAGAACATTTTTAAGAAAACTGTACCCAGCAGTCTAAAGAAATTCATGGGTGTCTTCTAATTGTCAAGGGCAAATTTTGTTCATCAGTTCTGTCTTTGACATTGATGAAGAGAAGCAGCTTTTTTTTCCTGCACAGCTGCCAGCTGCTGATCAGAGTTTCAAATCCATCATCCTCTGCTTCAATTACGTAAATTTGTCAAAATTAACTGTACATTATAAGAAGCATCCTTGCAAGAAAAGTAGCACTAGACATGAAAAGAATTACTAATGGTCTTAAAGAAATGATAAGAATCCCGTATAACCTGTGGTTATTTTTCATGGTTTTTTTTTTCATTATTATTAGTTTACAGCAGCTTCTCCCAAAGATGCTGAGGAATGGGTACAACATCTGAAATTTATATTACAAGGTAAGAGCAATCAATTGAAGAAGATATTGCAAGCTTTAAATACTGAATAACCGAATGATTTGGACTTTTATAGACAAAAGCTTATGGACTCTGAGAATGACCAAGGGAGTATGACTGGTATTAATTCAGACCATTCACTACATAGTTATAAAAGTATATTTTTCTATAAGTATCAGTTGGCAATTTTGAAATTTACATATTTATGCAGTAATCAAGTTTATAAAATGTTTTTAGGTAGGGATATATTGTGACTTTTTAAGGCTGCATTAATTTAGGGAATAATGTTTTGAAAGTCCTTTTGTGTTCTTTAAAATTTTACTTCATGAAACATGTTTTCTAGATATGGGATCGGACATTATTCCTGTGGATGAAGATGAAAAAGGAGAATTATATGATGATGTTGTTCCTTTACCAGGCAGTGTTTCATCAGCAAGCTATCACCCAATTGAAGAAATTTACGAAGAACTTCCAGGTATTTATTTCTGGTGATTCATTTAAATATTTTAGGGCTTTTTAAAAAAATGCCATATATTATCAAGCTGACAACTTGAGTAAAAAATGGTGAGCTATTAAGAACAAGAACAAAGAAAATCTTCAAAACTGTATTTTACAAAAAGGGTTCTGCTTGAGGGTTTTCAAGTGAGTGGATGTACACTTATGAAAAGTGAATGGAATGTTAAAATGAAGCAGATACGGTCCTAATCTCATGAGACTTTTGGCTCATTAGCATTGTTTATGCTACATAATTTTTTAATTAAAAAATTGACTTGCCTTACAGTTTTTTCCACCAACTTACACATCATTTTTTATTTATACATCTTGGAACTTCCATTAACCAGAAGTTCTATGCACACCCCATATGTCAACAACTTCTGCCTCATATATTCCTCCTTGCTGTAGTGGATTGCATTGTCTTGGAGGAATGTTGTTGAACTATAAACAAAGGCCTTTTGAGGCTTGAAGTTTTCTTATTATTTTATCATTGGGTATGAATAAATTTTTTATTCTATGTTTTTAGGCAGATTTAGGGTTTATAGCCTCAGTATCTGTTATGTAACATAAAATTGTCTATTAGCTGTTTGACTTGTAGTTGTGAGAGTCAGCCTAAAACAGAAGGGTGGGCATCTAAAACTTAGGACACTTAGAATATGAAAACATTCAGGGAATAATTGCATTACTAATACCATAGGTTGAAATTAACCTTTACTAGCTATTAGAAAACCAACAGCTAGAGAAGTAAAGGTGATTATAAGCAATATAAGTGAGACTGAACTCACATCATATAGATGTTTCAAATTAGTGTACAATGTCATTTTCAGTGAAGTCAGTAAAAACATAACAACTAGCACATGGACTTTGGTCAAAAAGTTTAAATTTTGGCTGTATCATTTATTAGCTCAGTGACTTTAAAAGTGAATTTCATCTCTAATATGGGGATAATATGGTGATGGGATAATCAAACAATTTATCTAAAACTCTTAGTACTAGTGCTTAAATAATAACAAGCCCATAATAAATGGTAATATCACTATTGTTTTGGTTATTGTATCTTGCAAGTGCTGCTAAGAGAGAATAATAATGGTTTTCTGAATAAGTAGGAATTAATGATGATAAGAGTATTACAAATTCAAGATATTACCAAAACATGTGCATGTACCTCTTGTCTTTTTACTACACTAGATGATTAGTATAAAAGGACAACTTTGTGGGCATTGGTAACCTGTATATTTCTGTTAAATTCATGAAACTGCATGTTTATAGTTCCTTCCTTTCTGATTTATCCTAAGGAAATAGCACCTGACATAGCATTAGTACCTGCAAATAGGAAAGAATATTTGCTGGTTACTTGTTTGCAGTTATACCATATCATTAATACAATTATTTTAGTCTTTCAAATGTTCAGAAGAACTAGGAGAATGTAGTGGATTGCAATGCTAATAAGCCAAAAGTCCCATGAGATTAGGACCGTGTAAAATGGAAGAATGTATTATCTTAAGCATGGTATCATTGTCATATGCATCTCATTCCTCTAAAACTCTGCAGTGAGTTGGGTACATTCCAATTGTTGGATTTACTATTAATTAAGTTTTATGTTTCTTTGACCTGACCATCCTCTCTGTACCCCTCAAATAAAAAAATTGGTCAGGAATGAAGATCAAATGTTCAGTCATTTTCATAACAAAGACCCAAGGCAGATGCTCTGTAAATATCTTGAAAGTCTCAAAAATATGAAGCATCTTTTATTTTCTCCTATTCTATGTGTTCTTTCTCCCCACATTCCCTACCCCCTGCCTTTTGGCCTGGGGCCATTGTTGGAAATAGCTGGTTACTCTTTAAGTAGTCTTACTTCTTGCTGTGGTACTGGAAGAAATCTAAGCTGCTCTGGGATTCCTTGGCCCCTGCCTGGGAGCCCAGTTGCTGTACAAAGTGATTGAGCTTGATAGAGCCTGCAACTGTGCCCCTGGGAAGGAAGCTGGTGTAGGCAGCTGTGGAATGTCTAGCTCTTCTTTCTTCCCCAGTGTAACTGAGAGTTGCTTCAACATCTGCACAGTTCAAGTTTGTCGAGTTTGAGCCAGCCACTCAGAGGGGATTTTTCTTAGTGAAAGCCCTAAAGTTGTCTCTTAGAGTTACAGGTTTTGTTTGATTAAATATCTAAAACTAGATAGGCAACTTATTTCCTTTAAAAAAGTGATCTCTCTTTCAGGATAAGAATTAAGCTAATTGCTTTTTCTTCTGTGAAATATGAATATAATTTTGAGAGGAGGTGAAAACAGTGGAAAAGTAGTGAGCACATTTATAAAAAAATTGGTATTTTTCCAGTTCTATACAAAGAACTGTGTATCACCGAAGTCTGACTGATTAAATTCCCAGAATTAATTAATGCTACCATTTAAACACAATTTTCTGTCAATTACATATAGTTGAAAACCAATCCTCTTAGTTGCAAGATGAAGCATACAAATGTGAAGAAAAATCTAAGCATTCTACATTTTACTTTAAATCACAGATTTTTTTTCTGACAAAGGAAAATTCTCACTTTAATAACTTTTTTAATGTAAAATAAACCTGCAGTATTTAAGTCTCAGGAGTAAGAAGAAGAAAACATTGTTTAAAAAATTGTATTGCAAAATATCCTTTGAAAAATGCTTATAATTCTATGGGAGTGTAAATAGTTTTATTATAATTGTTTTTCAGTTAGAATATTCTAACTTTATTACAGTCACTTCTCTTTAATTTCTTGTTCATTAATTTTTAACTACATAAAAGAATAAGAATAAATTTCAAAGATTTCTTTGTGTTCAGGGGATTTATGCATATGTACAGAAAAGTTGAGAGAGTGCCATTTCTGGGGAGTATTGAAGGTATTTGGCTTTTCTCCAAATACCCTAATGCTTTCACGCCTTTTCTGTCTTACTACCTTTTAGCATAGGCCAGGCAGAATTGCTAACATTGTGACATCACTGTAGCATATTTGTGTTTGTGCAGCTAATGTATTGATCAAAGTGTGCTAATGTGTTTCATAACACAGTAATGAGTTCCTTTGGCTTACTACAAATTTCAGAACTTATTGCTCATTTTTTCATTAGAAATCCAGAGAAACATTTTTGTTTGATTTTAAATCTTGAAAAGGGAAAACAATACTTGGAAAATTGTTGCAGAAATTAGCCCAGCTGGCTCTCCTTGATTTTTTTTCCTTTAATGTCAGGAAATTATGCAGAAACAACAATGACAAAAGGATCAAGATATAAATTCAATAGAATCAGCCTACTTTAACAAAAATGGTAACTGCCCATTAGCCTATTAATTTTGTAGCTTTCAAGGGGAATTGCATTTGAAATTCTTCTGGCAAGTGGATGAGAGGAGAGAGGACAACATAAAACAGGAAGACTAATTTCTAATTCCATTAACCTATTTTTATAAAGTGTTAATTCATTTTTTAATTTTAATGATAGATTGAGCTATTCTGAGCCAGAAAAGGATATTTTTATACTGTGGTCATTTGATTACATTTTAAATTTATGCACCTAAAATGGAGTATAAAGTTAAATTTTGCTATAAAGTTCTTCAATGAGACTGTTATGTAGACATAAAAAAGAACAGTGTTTGGGTACCTAAATTTCAAGTAGTTTCAAGCAAGTGAACAGAAATATTAAGTTAATTAGTAAGTGGTTACCCGCTCTCCTGAAATACATTTGACATTTTTTTCCTTGCTGAGTAATTATTTCTCGTATTACCAAGTTAATATGAGGATTATAGGGACCCTGTAGTCTCTGGTATTATCATTATAAGTGATACTAGTCTGGTTTCATAAAAGAATTTTTCTCATTTTAGAGAACTACAATGGAAAGATGACAGTTGACTTATTCAGCATTTTAATATTATTAGTCCATGAAGTTTGCTGGAAGTCTTTTTACTTAAACCATGGTACTAAATTATAGTGTTATTAATATTAAGTGTAGTGGAAAACAGGATAAATGTGTCATGACTTTTCCAACAACCCAATATAAATACATATATATATTTTTAAATGAAATCCTCGTTTCTGTTTACTTCTGCCATTTGTTTCATCTCCTTCATTTTTTTCCTACTTCCTTATTACCTTCCTCCTTTTCTAATTTTCTTTCTTTTTGCCTGCCCCTTTCCATTCTTTTTTTCCTACTTGCTTTCATTTCTTTCACTCCATAGATATTCTTTTTTTTTTTAATTTTTTTTTTTTATATATAGAGGCATGTTTTATTTATTTGTTTGTTTGTTTGTTTGTTTTGTTTATACATGTACTGGGTACAGTCAGAAGTGCGGGAGGGTGAGAGAATTCACCAGAGCCAGAGTGGGGAGCAGAGCAGGCAGAAGGACCAAAGTACACTGCTGAGGGGAGCAGCGGGCGGCAGGAGAGGTCTGCGCGCCATGTGGGACCCTCCTCTGGTGGCCGGGGAGCAGCTGGGGATCGAACCCGCGCTGCAGAGGCCGCGGGCAGCTTCGCAACCCAGCGCTCAACCACTGCGCCACCGGGGAGGCCCTCCATAGATATTCTTGAGCACCATTATGTGGGAGGCTCTATACCTCAGAGCTGAGAATCTTTCTTTGCAGGCCGCTTCCTCTGCCCTGTTTGGCCCAAATCTTGTCTCACTGCTATACTTTTAGTTCCCCATGTTTATTTATGTATTATGCATATATGCCATATTCATGTCTCATGAGTTTATTGGTTTTGCTCTGATATAGAAATCCTGTCTAATAGTAGACAGTGTTAAAACTAACTTTGTGTCATTATTATGACACCTTTTCTAACCACCCGCCACTTACCGTCCTCTTTTCCATCTGCCTCTTATCTACTATCCCCCTCTGCCCTGTACATATAGAATACCTTTCTCTAGACCCATGACCAGTAATTTGTTGGAGTTGAGAGTGAGGACTTTGTAGACAAACACACATTGCTTTAAATTGCAGCTCTGCCCCTTTCTCTGTACTTCAGCCAAAGAAGAATAAGCACAGAGAGGAGGTGAGGAATACAAGAAATGGTAGCAAATCTAGCAATCGCTCAGTAACTTTAGCTATTTTTTAAAAATATGTATTTTACGAATTTAGGAAGAGGTAAAATAAATCTGATTAACAATTACAAGATTACCTGGGACAATGGAGATGTGGAGTAGAAAGAGCATGAGAGTGTTGTCCTGTACAGGAGAAAGGAAGAGAGAAATAATGAGTAACTTTAGTCTTTGATAGGAAATGCATGTTAAAATTTCAGAGTAAGTACAGCACTATGAAGCTATCCTCAGCATCTGCAGCATTTGATCCCCAGCTGGTCAGGGAGCTACCCACATGGTGCAGCAGATCTCTCCTGTCTTGCCCGCTGCTCCCCTCAGCAGTGAACTGTTTTGTTTTTTTGTAACCTTTTTTTTTTTTTTAAGATTTATTTAATTTATTTATACAAGCACTGGGTACAGTCAGAAACGCAGGAGGGTGAGAGAATTCACCAGAGCCAGAGGGGATTGCAGAACAGGCAGACTGACAAAGTGCACTGCTGAGGGGAGCAACGGGTACGGCAGGAGAGGTCTGTGCACCATGTGGAACCCTCGCCTGGTGGCCAGGGATTGAACCAGTGCTACAGAGGCTGTGGGCAGCTTCGCAACCCAGCGCTCAACTGCTGCATCACCCGGGAGGCCCTCATCTACCTGTTTTGCTCCCCACTCTGTCTCTGGTGAATCTTCTCACCCTCCACACCTCTGGCCTGTACCCCAATTCTTGTATGCATAAATAAATAAATCTTTTTTTAAAAATGCACTGATTAAGATAGAAATTATCACATCACATTGTATTTAAAAATATCTAGCAACATTCATTTTAGAGGAGATATACCTGAAACAAAAACCACATAGAAATTTATAAAGTAAGGAAATGGAAATAAACATCAGGCATTCCTATCCAAAAAAAGCAACTATATCAGACAATGTAGAATTTAAGACATAAAGCAATAGTAATACTACAGGATCATACCATCTAATAGTAAAAGAAGATAAAGCTCAACTGCATCTAAGTACATAACCTTGAATTCTATAAAGCAAGAACTTTTTAGACAAATTTGACAAATCCTTAATCATAGTAGGAGATTTTAACATACTGCTTTTAGAAATTGGTAGACCTAGGAGGCAAAAAATTAGTAAAGATATGGAAGATTTGAACCAAAAAATTAATAAACTTGATCTAATCTATCTAGAAGATAGAAAAGATTTGTTTTCTTTTCAATACATATAGAATATTCATGGAAATTGATTACTTATAAGTGTACAATTGAAATCTCAACAAATTTCAGTGACTATCATACACACTATGTTCTTTAACTGCAATTTAGTTAGAAACCAACACTAAAATAAATAAGTAAATAAATTAATAAGTATATAAGTAAATAAATAAAGCCATACTAACTAAAGTGATTGTTAAAAATACCTAAACCTCTATATTTGGATGCTGAAAAGAAAAAACAAACTTCTAAAGAACTTGCAAGTTAAAAGAAGAAATTACAAAAATACATAGTTCTGGAAGACAATGAAAATAGTATGGATAGAAACTCATGGCATGGTACTTTAAATTGTACTTAGATGGTTATGTTGATGAATAAATCAAATGAGGAAATTAATCCCTGAAGAACTGGAGAGAACAGAAGAATCTGAAAAAAAGACTACAAAGTGCATTTAAAATTGACAAAAGAATAAACAAATTTTGATAAAAGAAAAGAACCCTATGAAAAAAGATTAGATTCTTTGTTTAAAGAACCGTCTAGAATCACTGGATGCTATTGGTTTTGATTATGTCGCTTCCAAATTATAAATTTTAAAACTCACATATTTGTATTTACATTCCTTAAGGAGCCATAAGACTATTTAAAATTCTGACAAGGTAAGCAAATGTCAACCATACTAATCTGACTAAAATGCTAACATTTATAAAACAAAAAGAAAAATTACTTTAGTGGGACTGAACTCTTAAAATTTTTCTGAAGAATCTTGAAACTATGCCAAAAGGTCAAATATTCACACTATTAGTTTGGCATTTATTCTTAACTGAGCACTTATCCTTTAGCACCAAAAAATGTTCACTATTAGTTTCAAAACATATCTTCTGATCACCTTTATATCAGATATTTTAACTGGAGTTTTCATTCTGTGGATATGATTTGTCTCCCATGTAGAACATAAACGGATGGATGTCGGCTTTTGTTTTTAATTCTTTCATGTTTTCAGAAGACAGAATATGATAAAGTCTGTGCTAGCTTTGCAAAAATGTATTTATATCTTTAGGTTTTATAAAACACACACACACGTACCTCCATGAACACACATCTAGAGAGAGAGACTGCAGCCTGAGAGCATCAAGCTTCACTATTTTTACAGAATATCAGCTGGGAATATCAACTTCCTAAGAGTACTCAGCTGCTTACTTTATAGCAATGATTAATAAGAATGGACAAGTTCAACAAAATGTCAGTGATAAATATAAGCACTCTTCATATCTGGCCTCAGCAAATGCTGCAGTTGAGTAAGTGCAACATCTTCAATGATGTGGAGGGAAAAATCAATCTAACTTTATTAAGCTTAGGTGAAAATCTACCATGATATTGTGTCAAATAAAACATTCTTTTGTAGGTATTTTCTTCATTAGATTTTCATTAGAATTCTTACAAAGAAATAATACCTCCTTGTACCCCGTTATCCATTAGCCCCTTTGTTCCTTATTATAGGTGTAGAAATGGAGCAGAACATTTCTCTGGTAGGTGAATGAGGGAATTCACATGCAAAGTGGCATTTTCAAGCTCTCTGTGGAGCCAGACTCCAAATCTCCTGCCTTTTTGTTTGAGACTCTGAGATCCTGTTGAAGGAATTTCAACCTGACTCTCCTCTTTAGCATAAGATTTCCTAGGAGAGCTTTTTGGTTTCTGTCTTCAGTGTCTCTTCACCTGCAGACTCCTTAACCCCTGGCAGCTTTGTTTTCTGTCATTATCTCTTAACTATAACAGCTTCCTCGAAGTTAACAGTACTCTCCCAGTCATTAGTATTTGTTCTCAAATTCATCTGTGGCAATGTTATTTTACTGACCATCCCTTTTTTTCTTGTAATTGTCCCTTCCTTTCACTGTTTTTTTTTTTTTCTTGTTACCTATAATTTATGATTAAACATCTCAATTCTGTTTTATATTTCCTCACTTCCTGATGCTGCTGATTGTTGCAAATTGTTTTCCTATTTATCCTTTTTCTCTTTATTTTTTCTAAAGATTTATTTATCCATGACACAAGAGCTGGGGTACAGGCCACAGGTATGGGGGCTAAGGGGGTGAGAGGACCCACCAGAGACAGAGTGGGGAGCAGAACAGGTGGATTGACTGAAATACACTGCTGAGGGGAGCACTGGGCAAGACAGGAAAGGTCTGCTGCGCCATGTGGATAGCTCCCTGGCCAGGGATCAAACTCGTGCTGTGGCTGTGGACAGCTTCATAGTGCTGCGACTTAATCCCTTGCACCACAAGAGAGGCCTTCCTTTTTCTCTTTAATAGTAGAACTTTTTGTTCCTACTTTGTCTTATTTTCTTGTCATTATATGTCCTTATGGCTCTGCATTTAATTAATTGATTAAGATTACATGCCAGATTCTGTTCTGGCTGTAGGTTGTTTGGGTATAAATAGGTGACCTGGTCTCTATTAAGATAATCACAGATTTTAATAAGTGCCATGAAGGAAGATAAGAGGATCATATGAAAAGGAATAACTTTTATATTTTATGGTTAAGGAAGAGGTGACATTTAAGCTGAAGCTCTTGAAAAAAGCCAAGTGAATCACCCTCCAGTCACAGGAAACATCAAGTGCAAAAGTCCTGCAGTTGGAGAATACAAGTGTTCAGGAACAAGAAAGGAGGCCCACACAGAGAGTGGTTAGAATGAGATTGGAGATAGGCAAAGGTCAGGTCAAGCAGGGATTTTGTAGGACAGAGTGATCTTTAATACAGTCTCATGTGCATAAATGACACTTGAAAAATATGTGCTGAATTACTAAAGTGAAGCCGACATGTCTAATTATGGGATGTATATATCAAATGCTACTTAATAGACCTATGTGTGAAAAACTTGGATTTCAAAGTCTCTCTTTCCACTGTCTCCCTGGACAATTTTATACCACAGGTGTGACCGTGTGTCTATATCTACATGTGGATATATGGTTGAGCAAAGTAAAACATCTTCACTGGGTAGCTAATTCAGCAAACAAAATTAAATGATGATATGAATGTAATTGATCAATAATGGTTAATAGTATGTGCCAGGTCCTTTCCTAAATATTACCTCATTTAATAATCATAAATATTTTATAGTATAGGTTCTATTACTATCTGTATTTTACAGGTAAGGAAACTAAGGCATAGAAAGACTCAGTAACTTATTTGGAGTCAAAGACTAGAAAGTGTTGGAGTCGGGATTTGAACCTAGACATTCTGACTCTGAGGTCACACTCTTAGCCGATAACTATACTGCTTCTCAACAGAAATATGGTAAAAATCACCGTATACTTAGCTGTCAAGTAAGCATTTACTAGCACACACACACAAAAGATACCAGTAAGGATAATGTATCAACTAAATCCCATCTTTCATCTGACCTCTCCTCTGAGCTTTGACCTCACATTTCAAGTGACTTTTGGCCATTAAGTCAAACCTCATATCTAGGATCAAATTCACCACCTTCCTTACTAATATTATGCTTCCTTCTTTCATGTCTTTTTCTAGTAACAGCACCAACACTGACTTAATGGGAAAAAAACCTCAGAACCATCCTTGACCCCCACCCCTCTAATCAAATCAGTTGCCAGTTGCTTAGGTTTCAACTAAAGCATCCTTCATCCCCTCTCTCCACTCAGTCAGGCTTTAATGATTTCCTACCTGGGCCATTACATGAGCTCCTAAGTGCTCTCCCCACTTCCTCTGTTTGTGTCTCTCACACCAACCAATCTGATAATCTATTCTAAATGCCAACAGATTGATCTCCCTAAAGCATAACATAGTCAAATAAATTTCTTGCTCAATAACCTTTCTGGGTCTCCAGTGCCTAATGAATGGAGTCCAAATTCTCTGGCATGCCCCGAGCCCCTTCCATGAGCTGACCCACATACACCTTTCCTGTCCCATTTCTGCTGCTCAGACCTCTTCTCCTCCAGGCAGATTGGCCCCTTACCCACTCTCCATTCCTGCTCTGGGTTTCATCTCAGTGCCTTCATCACTTACACAGCACTAGGCTCCTTGTGCTAAATAAGTGTGTTGTTAATATATTAATTAAAACCAGATTTTAGTCAAATAATACACAGGAAAAACTTTTGGCTCCTTTGGAATTTTATTTTTTTATTTACATAGTACACAATCTGTTTTCTAATATATCTTGCTATCTACAAGATAGAGTGGATGCTAAGAGGGTGAATAAATAGCTCCTGACCTCAACTATGCTGAAATTTAATCAAAGAAACAATTATATGAATATTTAACTATAGAAAAAATTAAACTAAATATAGACAGATCTGTCAGCATATGTCATTTCTCTGTCTAGCTATCATCTGTCTCACATTCTTTTCACTCTATTTCACACTCAATTCTGAAGGACAATAATATTACTAAACACCTTGGCCATTGTTGGCCTTATCCATATCTATGGAGAACCTTTATAGTTAGTTACCCATCAGAAACAATGGAACAACTTTTGTTGGTTATATTATATGTTTACTATGCCATTGTGTAGTTGGTATTGGTACAAATAAAGTATTTTCTCTAAACACATTTGGTAGGACCTTTGTGGTCATTGCATTAGAAAAAATTGAAATGCCCTTGAAGATTTTCTATATTTATTGGGCATAGTGCAGTACTTTTGTAAGTATGTAATGGTATAATACTGATCACAGCATATTATTATGCCATAATACTGAATATAGTACTATAATATTATATCATGGGCATAATTTTTATCAATATTATTTCATCTGATACTAGAAAGCAGCATATATAAAATGAATTCAACAACTTCTTTATAAACCTGTTAATACATTTTTATTTTATGGGGAAAATATTTGGAAGAAAAACAGAAATCAGAAGTTTCTTTTTTATATATTTTTAAAGGTCAGGTTTATTAGGAAAAGGAGAAAGAAAAAGAGAAGCACTTGCATAGTCACAGGCAATCAGGAAAGCTCCCGGAAGTTTCTTTAAAAAAAAAAAAAAAGATTTATTTATGCATAAAAGAACTGGGGTATGTGCCAGAGGTGGGGTGGGGGGAGGGGAGAGGATTCACCAGAGACAGAGTGGGGAGCAGAACAAGGGGATCCACTGAAATACACTGCAGCAGATATAGAGAGGAGAGGTCTGCTGCGCCATGTGGTTTAGTTCCCTGGTCAGGGATTAATCTCATGCCTCAGTGGCTGGCAATAGCTTGATGGCACTGAGACTTTAACCCCTGTGCTACCAGGGAGGCTCTGTACAGAAATTTCTTAAGCCTTATCTTTCTGTTGCTCCAGCAGTGCTACCCACTGTCCCTGGCATCAAGCCCATACTCCATTCCTGGGCATTTCACCATCTTCCACAGGTTGGCTGAAATTTCACATTCTAGCCCAATCCTACTATACTGTGTCAATGCTCCAATATCAACCAAGGGACTTGCTCTTCATTTTCCCCGTGCATCTCCCATACTTTTCCAGCCTCATAGTTTTGTTCATACAGTACACTCCCATTTATTTTGAATGTTGTCCTAAGTTTCTATCCAGAGCCTCCTCACTCTTCAAGCCCACTTCCCTTATCTGACCATCCCAGCATGAACTGACCCACTTTTCTGAATTTCTGTAGAGCCACTCATTTGAAAACTGATCATGCATACTTTGTGATGTTTTTCATGTTGTCACCTACTGTTCTATAAATCTTATGTTAATATTTTACTTTTCATATGATTATTTGGCAAACAAGCAAATAGATGTGTCTTTATTATATTTTACAAGCTCCTTGAGGGCAGGGATGAAACCTTGTATTTCTTTGCATAGCCCAGAGTATTTAGACAAGTGCCTCCCTCATAAGAAGCCAATGAATGATAGTGATTAAAATAGTCTTTAGTGAGAGGGACTTGTTAGTTAAATTAAAAGTCTCTTCTCTCCCTCTACCTTCCCCCTACTAGTTACTGCAAAATCCTAAAAGAAGGATTATACTAAATAGTATACTATCCGTGGTGTATCAAAGTATGGCTGATCCCCCAAAACTACTTTAAAATCTAACATTATGTTCCAGTGGGCATAGTCTCAAATAAATAAACTTATGAAATGTAATGCATTGAGTGATGAAAAGCACTCATGTCATCAGTCTTTTGTACCATTAAAGATAGATCATCTACTGTGAGCCACAGGGCTAGGTTGAGTTACCAGTTCCCTGTGGTAGGTTAGTCATCTCAAGCAGGACATTTCCCAGGAAATGACATTCTCCTTTCCTTCCACTCATTTATTAAAGGCCACAGATAAAGTAGGTCTAAGGAGCACAGAATCATAACTCTGATTTTTTTAAAAGCCGACATCTGCAGGGACAAAAGTCAGAGAACTTAATGTAACTAGTAAGAAAACGATGAGCTTCATGTTTAAATATAAATTTAAAAATAAGTTCAGATATGGAAAGTTGCATAAGCAGCTTGAAGAATGGTAGATCACAGGTTAAGAATCAATGATCAGAAAGATGCTTGGGAAAAGCATTTTAAAATGTTCTTTCAAGACATTACTTTGATCCAGTGGTCACAGAAGTCATTGGTGGATCTGGAAAAAGAAAACTGGTCACAATTCAGTTCCTTCACTGCTAGAACCAGTCAGCTTACGTGAAGTCCTTTGTTTCCCTTCTCTCCACACCCTTTCCTTCCATTACGCCAGCTCCTTTTCTCAGCCCCCTGTTTACATGTCCTGCTCCTGACTTTACGTCGCTGCTTCACTCTCTCATACACCAGATAACCTCATTTCATTTCCCTGGTCAGCCTATGTTTTCTTTCAAAAATTACCTTATATCTCACCTCTTCCTGGAAACCGTGTTTGATTAGTGGGTCAAGAGGAAGTTCATCTGGATCCACAAAATATAATTTCTCCCAATATTACTTACAAAATAACAGTAAAAGACAGTAACCCTAACACATGTAAGTATGCACGTCTAGACACTTTAAAATATATGAATATTGAGTCTAATTGTTTAGTACTTCCTGAGAGCCCAGAGTAATTTTAAAGGTATCCTGAAGAGATGGTTTAAAATTGTAATGAGCTGAAAAGGAAAGGTGAAGAAAATGAAACATAAAATGAAATGAGAAAAGAAAAAGCCCTTCTTTTATATAAGCAATTCAGTTATTCATTATTCATGCAGTAAGCTATTTATTATCAATTATTCATGCAACAAGTATTTATTTGGCAACATTACATGTCAATATTGACCAATTTATCTCAGAGTTTGTTAACTAGAAATATAAAGCATAACAAATATGCCATGAGAAATAGTTTTGAATAAGTTAAGTAACCAGAGGCCGAGAGGAGACTGATAAGCAAAGACTAGAGCCAAGCCGCTGTCTGTACATGAGATAGCTGGAAGAACTTATGTATGGCAGCCAGCAGAAGTGTGGTTCTGAACACCATCTAAAGAGCATTTGGAAGATGAAAGCAACATGATTAAGGTCACGGAGTTTAGTAAATGAAGACCCTTTTAAAAAGTGTTCACGAGGAGGCAAATAATAAGCAAATTCGTATCATACAGAAAGGAGAGAATTTATATTTATGCAAGGATTTAAGAATGAATTGACAAGAAAAAAAAAAGATTTTTAGAACCAGCCTCCATGTCCCCTCAATATTTAAACCTATTTTTTTTTTGTTTCAACAACAACAAAAAAATCTTTCCAAAGGAAGTGTGGAAGAAACCCCATTGCTTGAGACATTAAAAACCAGATGGTCCAAAGACCCAGAAAATATTCACGCGGGATCAATCCTTCACTGGATGAATGCAAAGGGATCAGACTAGTGCAATTTGTATTTTGAATCTCCAGCTTAGCAGCACTATGAAAATAAAGATTTACATTTCCTTGGTCTTTTCCTTAAATTTCTTAGCTCTCCTCCCTGCTCACACAGCATTCTCTGTTGACTTCTATCACAGCTGGCCACACAGGAATTGCCTGTTTACATGGGCAGCTCTTCTGCTGGCTCCAAGTATTGCGAGCTTATCAGGTTTTCTCCCTGCCCCTGCGGGAGTGCTGTGTGCCCTGGGTTCTGGAAATGCTCCTGCACACGATGGTTTTACATTTGCTTCTGCCAGAGCCCCAGGAGTTTCACAATTTTTATGTTCAATTTCTTGGCTTGGGAGTATCACACTTGAGGGGAGTATAAATTTGGATCTCACATTGTACAGGGTTGGGGTTTTGATTTCTCACAGGAAACCCTTTCCCTCCCCCTCTGACCACCACCTTCTAGAATCATGGGAAGACAAAAAGCTTCCTTGTGAAGTCCCTGAACTGGGTGGAGGGACCAGGGCATCTTACTTCCAGCTCTGTGCTTCTCGGCCCAAGGTCACATCTCCTGTATCCTTGAGGATGTTAAAAGTCCAACCTCAACCCCACCCTGCAAATGGTCAGTATGCCACTTCAGGTTGGGTCCATATTTCAGCGTGGTTAACCATATTGCTGGATGTTGAATTTCTAGCCATTCCACTGCATAACTGATTATTGCCAAAAAAAAAAAAAAGCTACAATAGAAAATTAGATTTATTATATAAGTGCTTGATTTATAAACCTTAATTCATGTCATTTTACACAAAAAACTTACTATATGTTGTAGGCACAGCTTTGTGTTAGGTGTCTAATATCCTGTCTCCTGTGTGCTAATGGTCTTTATACTCATTATTAATTACTTCTTGACAAGAAAAAAATTTTGTGGAATTTATGAAGGAAGAGATCTTAAATGACTGCTGAATTTATGAAGTAATGACCCTAGATGGTTGCTTAGTACTGTTTAGGGAGAAAATGATACTTGTATATATATAAAGAATTGCTCAAAAGTTACATCAAGATAGATATCCACACGAATACTTCAGTTTTATAAGCTAAGGATAATACATATTTGCATTTGATGTCATGTCAAATGAGGTTAATGTGGTTACATGAGAATATATCTTTAAATAAGGTTGGCATTCCAATTAAAGTCCTTTTAATTTAAATAATTTATTTCCTATGATGATCAATCATTTTCTCCCCGAGAAAGTCAAACCAGTTTTTGCACTATTGATTTGCAAAACTTACATGACATAAACATTATGTGACAGAAGTTGTTTGTTATTAAGAAAGAGAATATCATCTCAAAGAAACTTGTCAGCTGGAAATAGGAAAAATCACACAAAGTAATTTTATTTGTATCATGGCTTTTTCACTGTTGGCTACATTTGTGACAGACGATTTCATATTAAATACTAACAGTATTTTATTTATGCTTGAATGTGCTACAGTAGGATATAAATTTTACTCAGAACCTTCCTGGTTAAAAAGAGTATCATCCCAGTTAAATGATACACTTATAGGCCAGGTAGCAAGAACATAGACATTATGTAGTTAAGAAAATTAGGCTACTACTTTGGTGTCAAAATCTTGACGTTTTACTTTGCCATGAATCTTATAAAACTATTATTTTGGAGGCTAAAAATGGTAAAATACTGGCTGTTTTACTTGGTTCAAACTAATAGAAACAGGTATGGCAACAGGTATGCCTTACAAGCATATTAATATAAATTGTATAATTATAATAAATGAGCTTTGCGACCAGTTTATTAATTGGCTAGAAAGAGTTATTGTTGGACTTATGATATGGAATCCAAGTTAAAGTTTATATTCATATTTTCAAGAACACTAACACAATAAAAAAAATCAATGTTTTATTTCTTAAAGTAGTATGGCAAGTCTTATCTGTACATTTTAATGTAATTTTGGTGTCATCTACTTTTTAAAAGACTCAGTGAGTTGTGTTGAATCTTTTGGGTTTGTGAAGTGTGCATATGATTTGTTTTGTTTTGATATTACTTTTCAATATATGAAAACACCCATGAGTCAGGCTCCCGCTGAATTTTTGGTCACTATGTCATCAGTGCTGGGAGTGCACATTGTCAGTTGTTTAAACATTGTTAAATCCACTGTGGGCTGGCAAGAAGCATCTGGGAGCCAGACTTTTCCTGTGGACACATGCCAAGTACTGTATTGTATTTCCTCACTAAAGTAAAGTATATTGAGATAATTTTTCTTCTTGAGTTTTTTTTAATACAGAAATTATTTTTCAAAGCTAAGTAAGGATCATATGATGAAATCGTTTATAAACCTGAATTGTGTAGTAGCTGGTTAATGACTACTTTTATTTAGCGAGAGTAAGTGTAAATAAGTCATGCAATTACTACTTCAGTTAGTTAACAGTATTCTACTGATTAGGAAAGTTCAGATGTCATTTCATGTGTTCTTTTTAAATCAATTACTTACTCAAGGAAGAACAATAAACATTGAATGACCCTTTAAGTACTATAGTTGGGCATATCACTAAATTTACATGTTTGATTACATTATTTAATTAGATAGGAATAAACCTTAGATTGCATTTTAATATACACAATTAGAGCATAACATTTGTTTTAACTGAAAAGTCATGAAAAGTTTGTAAAATGTTAAATTTAACTTCAAAAACTGTATTTGAACAGTTGTGGCTTAAAGAGGAGGAAACAAGAATGCTTTGTCATACTGGAGAACAGTCTGGGGTTAGACTTGGAGCACTGACACCGAGTAGACTGGAGGCCCCCCGAGACCCCCCCAACCCCCCAGGTGGCAGGGATTTGTCTTTCTAGAATGGATACAGTTACTCCATCTGCTACCCTGCATCACTGTTGGGTGGGACCTTAAAAGAGTAAGATCTGCTTTGCCCGCCATGTACATTCAAAATACCCTGACACTTTTACATAAAAGCAGACATTTTGTTTATATTGGCCCTATTTCTGGAATCCAAGTAATAGACACTTTGCAAATGAGAGTTCAACCTACCCTTCAGGGGGCCAAATATGAGCAAGCATGTTGCTTTTTACACTCCAGTTTTTATTCCTGTGTACTTTGAAGAACATCAGATAGTATTTTGCAGGAATGACTATCAAGACCTCTATCAAATCAGCTTCGTGTGCCTAACCTCTCCTCTTCCCACCACAGGCCCTGCCTGACTTCTTTTGACCATTTCTTTCTACAGAAATATACTAGTTCCAGAAGATCTTTTATTTTCTAGGCATGATAGCATATTATACAATAAATTTGTGTGTCAAGAAAAGACTTACCACAGAACTAAAATAACTTAAAAACATGGTTCTGAATGTCTTT
Source organism: Talpa occidentalis (assembly GCF_014898055.3). Classification (NCBI taxonomy): domain Eukaryota; kingdom Metazoa; phylum Chordata; class Mammalia; order Eulipotyphla; family Talpidae; genus Talpa; species Talpa occidentalis. The sequence goes on along the minus strand of NW_026555331.1, from coordinate 103,906,091 downwards.
GCACAGATCTTCATAGGTTTCGGGAAATTTGTATTTTGAGAATGTCATTCTTTTGTATTATGTAAAGTGCTTTAATTTGCTGCATTTCTCATGTCTTAACTCAGTCAAATCTAGTGAGGAACTATAGCTATCTTGTTCAGGATTAATCAGTCTTCTTAGACTCCTGGCTAGGACGGAAGCTGCTTTCAGCTCTGCTTGCTTCAGGGCCTGTCCTTACTCTGTTTTTTCATCATATTCAGTCTCTGGGAGGGAGGTGATGGGAGATGATTTTTCCATTTGCAAGCTGCCTTCCAACTCAAAGAAAAATGGAGGGGGCAAATGCCAAGCTTTTCACTTTCTGTGGCCATTACAAACATGACTATTCTCCTGTTTTTCAGCAGTGTACACTGTTTTTCAAAGGAGCTGTTTTTATTTTTTGGCATGTCAGAGTTAGCCAAGTTATATTGTCATTGGAAAAGTGTTAAAAATAAGAAGATGTCAATATAATTTCACGAATACTAACTTTGCTCTTAAGTTGCATATTACAGCAACATTTTAGCCATTTGCCTCTCTTTAGCCTCATAATAATTCTCTGTATAGTTTGTAAAGTTATTCCAATTCAAGAATATGAACTTCTGGGGTACAATATTTTTTAGATTTATTTATTTATGCATACAAGAACTGGGGTGTAGGCCAGAGGTTGCGGGGGGGATGGAGGGGTGAGAGGATTCACCAGAGACAGAGTGGAGAGCAGAACAGGCAGATTGACAGAAATACATTGCTGAGGGGAGCAGCCAGTGAGACAGGAACAGTCTGCTGCACCATGTGGGTAGCTCCCTGGCTGGGGATCAAACTAATGTTGCAGTGGCTGGCGATAGCTTGATAGCACTGTCTTTAACCCCTGTGTCACCAGGGAGGCCCCTGGAATACAAATTTTATTTGTGTTTATATAGTTCAACTCTGTCTTTTGGAATTAATTTCTTCTTTATTCTATTACAATTAATTTTACATTAGTATCATCTAGGTATACCTGCGTTTTAAAGCTTAAAAAACAATTGATATTTGAAGATACAATGTTCTAATTATTTTTGAATTGTGATAGAACACCCAAATCATTAACAATGAAAGCCTCAGAAGATAGCCCTCTAGCTCAGTGGTTCTCAAAGTATGGTCCCTGGACCAGTATCATGGGCTGGGAGCTTATTAGAAATGTACAATCTTAGGCCCACTCCAAATACGCTGAATCAGTCTCTATGTGTAGAACCCAGGAATCTGTTTAAGCAAGCCTCCAGGTGATTCTGATGCCTGCTAGTTTGAGAACCACTATTCTAGGTAATCAGCCGGTTTCATGGTGTTATGCCAGGGGTATTGATGTAGCTCATAATATCTGCTCCCAAACTGGAACTTACATATCGCAGAGAGAGCATGGGTAGTAATAGAAAAATACAAGTGGAGATATTATTTGAAAATTGCCCTATAGATATTAAATATTCAGCACTGTATGCTTGATCCCTTTCATTCCTTGGATATAGGGCTTCTAAGCTATGGTAGCTGTTACCTTCAGGCATAGCCAATTGAGCACAAAGGACAAAGGGACCAAGAGTGATTCTCTCCCAACCTTCAATTTCTTAGAGCTGGAACACACACAATCAGGGTGGCTGCTGGTTGTTTGGTTTTGTTTTTGTTTTTATTTTTTTTTCATTTACTTTATACAACTTAGGATCTTTACCTAAGAGGAACTGACACTAACAATATGGAGAGGGAGGAAAAGCAATAAACAGTCATTACCATTGCATCTTCTTTCTTCAGGTACAGTTTAAACATGCAAGTAGGCTATTACAGAAATGAGTGAGGTTGAAGGATATAGGAAATAAATCGGGAAACTACTGTAAGATCCAGATTTAATTGTGGAAAAAAATTATACAAAAGCAGTTGTTATCTTAGAATCCATCATAGCCAGTGAGGTAAAGACTAGCCATCAACCAGACATACTTGCCTAGACTTTAGGAAGGCAATACAGGATCTTCAGAAAATTTAGTAAAAGCATAGGCACAAATGTATAGTATTAGGGCCTCCCCTGGTGGCGCAGCGGTTGAGCGCTGGGCTGCGAAGCTGCCCGCAGCCTCTGCAGCGCTGGTTTGATCCCCGGCAGCCTGGAGAGGGTCCCACATGGCGTGCAGACCTCTCCTGCTGCCCGCTGCTCCCCTCAGCAGTGTACTTCGGTCCTTCTGCCTGCTCTGCTCCCCGCTCTGGCTCTGGTGAATTCTCTCACCCTCCCGCGCTTCTGACTACCCAGTGCTTGTATAAATAAATAAATAAATCTTTAAAAAAAAAAAAAACAAATGTATAGTATTAAAGACTAATAACAAGTATTTTATAATACCATTTAATCTTAATGATCCCAATGAGGAAAAATGGTAGAGAACCTAGACTATCCAATGAGTTGCAGCTTTTAAAGGGGCATATATCAACCATTGAAATAGCAAAATAAAGAAAATATGAAAATAGCTGAAATTTTTAGGTTATGCTAAGAACAAAAAAGGTGTACAATTGCTTTTTTTAAATTTGATTTTGAATTTTATTAGAAGCAGTAGTTTAAGTAGTTTCTATTTAATTTGTTTCCTTTTTTGTCAAGAATTGTGCTCCAACCAATAGGATAGGTAAGAGGTGACAGAAACCTGGGTTGAGCAGAGATTCTTATAGAACACCTAGCTAATCAAAATCCACTTAGTTTTCATTCCGCAAATATTCACAGAGAACAATTTTTCTTCCAGTCCCTGTGTTAGACTGTGGTAACATAAATATACTAGGGGGAGTTCCCACTTGGAGCAAAGTAGACTGGTAAACAAATGTTAATAATACTCTATAAGAGGAATTATATTGGAGGTCTGTACTCAGGCTATGAGTGTCCAAAGGCAAGTTGCCTGGAGGGGTTTGGTAAAAGCATCCAAAGGTGGGAGACATTTGAGCCATGTCTTAAAGATGAGTAGGAATTAAGATAAGATTGCTTCACAAACAACTTGCAAGTGAAGTCATTGAGTCACTGTCACTGATACTGAGGGAAACATGCAGGGTGAGAGAGTGTGGACTTGAGTGATTAAATTGGAAACTCTTCAAGGAGTAGAAAGTTGTAGTATCTGAAGTTGATTCCCTGAAAGGCTGAGACAATTCTGAATATAAGATTTGTAGGTGAGTGATCTTGTGATCTACTCTTGTATCAAAGTAAGGAAGGTAGAATTGGTCAGGAGAAGCTGACCCACAATGCAGCATGACTGGCCTCAGCTGAACTTTTGGGGCACTCTGAAGCTGAGTGCCAAATCGAGGCAAAGGTGCCTGTCTTTGTACCCCCACATCAGTTACTCGTTGGCTCTGGGCTGTCCTCTGGGAGGGTGTAACCTTGAGTGAGGCAATTCCCAACAGCTAAGGACATTTTCTCCTGAGGGGGACAGCCATGAACAAAGCACCCTGTGTCCCAGCAGTTGGTGGATGGCTGTGTTAACCCTGCAGAGGGCATCTGGGAGGAACACCACATTTTCCACTGCTGGTGGATTCTGAAAATTCTATATAGTTTAGGGTCTTCAAAGCAGACTCCAAAGAAACTGCTAAAATAAGGTATCAATAAGAATTCTTTATGCTATCTAGAAGATGAAATAATGATTGTTAGAACCCAACATAGGTTCAAGGAAATGATAGACATATAGCTGGACTTCAGTCAGGCATTTGGCCAGGATTCTCATGAAATCTTTACAGATATTAATGACCAATTGGGTAACTGACTATACAACTCTGCCCAAAGGGTACAGTTAATTGATTTTGTGAATACCTTAGGGCTTGATTCTCAATATTGTCATAACATCATATCTATCAATGCCTTGGATGAAGATATACAGACTTTGCTCTCAATAGATCAAAATCATGGATCAAATCTAACAAGATGAAATATGATAGGGTATCACACTTGCTCCAAAAATCTAGTTATACAAGTTGGAGAAAGGAAAGACTTGGCTTTATAGCAAATGGGAAAAGCACATAGAAGTACAAGAGCTTGATATGAGTCAGCAGTGTAATGTGATTCAGTCCTGAGATTGTATGCTTTGGGAATATAAAATAATTATCAAACAGTGTTCTGGTTAGCAGGATAGCAATTTTTTCATGATGTAGATCAACATACTTAGATATTTCTAAAACTACCCTAGAAGGCACAGGATAATAATTCTTAAACTTTTCGATCTCAGGAGTCCTTTATAATCTTAAAATTATTTGATGACCCTAAAAGCTTTTGTTTATATGAATTATGCCTCTCAGTATTTACTATATTAGAAATTAAAACTCAGAAATATGTAAAATGTTTGTTAAAGAGTTAAAAGTGCAGGTAATTATAAATATTCTTCTTTGATACTGTATCTGACTTAACAAATGCTAGTTAAAAGTTAGTTGCAGTATGGAATCCAAAGCCGTATCAATGAACTTTTCATACTTTGCTACAGTAAAATTTGTGGCTCTGTTTTGTACTTTGAATGACTTTTATTCAGTCACGCTTTGGTAAAATGATGCAGTGGCACTTGGAAAATATTGGTTCACTGTATTATGTAGAACTTCCTAATATTGACATAATTATGATACAATTCAAAAACACGTTCAGTAATATCACCTCGAATCTCATTAGAAAAGTCTTCAAACAGTGGGGAGCTATCAAGTTCATAGTACAGAGATAAATTTCTAAAATTCTTTTTGTCTGAAAGCTCAAATTTTATCATTGTGATAAATAACTGTCAGCTGTTTTCTTTGAAGTAACAAGCTCACTTTGTTCATTTTGAGAAAATGTCTGCCAAATGCACAAATCTAAGCAACCCTAGTTTGTCTACCAAGTAAACACAGTGTCCATGAAAAAAGCAGCCCGTTCAGTCTTTTCCTCATCAGGAGATGCAACAAAAGTGCTTCATGCATTCCTTTGATTTTGTCACACAGGATGTAAAAAAGGCATATGCTCATGACTGATGTTATATGAAAATAATAGTTTTTACTGCTTCATCAAGGTCATTCTAAGGTAAAACTGGCTTGTTGGTTTGTTGTTAATGCTAGTTCAAGGCAGTGAAGAATGCAGTGACAGTTTGTTACCACTGCGTTGATTTATGCTGAGGTGTCAGCAATTTACCCATCATTGCTCCATGGCATCAGTACAAATGTTAACAACAATGAGAAAGGCAAATGTCTTAATTTTATGTGAAAATTCTTTTGCCCTCATAGACCCTCCACCCCCAAAAAAGTTATTGGAAACCACGGCTGTGCAAAGGATACGGAGCCAATAAGCCTAATAGGTGATGGTTCATCTTATGAGCTTGTGCCTTTTCTTTCTTGGATTCTTGAAAATGAGGTTAAGTTGCACTGTGCATGATGAGGAAGACTGTATTTGCATAAGTGAACAGAGAGCACAGAACCAAGCCTGTAACAAATGAGCTCAGCATCTGTACATTTGCATTTTTCCTTAGATTGTAGCAGACAGTTGTAGATCCTTACTCAACTGCTATGTTGCAATTAAATGATCTTCATACCAACCTATTTATCATCAGATAGTATTTTTTTACAGAATAAGAATTAAAACCAAAATCTAAATTGAGGCGATTATTTTACTTTTTAAAAAGGAATTCAAAACAGAAACAGTTTATAATGAAACACACATATATTGTGGATCAGAAATGTATGAGGTTAATGAAATATATTTGAATACATTTAGAATATATTTTTTTAAGATTTATTTATTTATTTATACAAGCACTGGGTACAGTCAGAAGCACGGAGGGTGAGAGAATTTACCAGAGCCAGAGAGGGGAAGAGAACAGGCAGACCGACAAAATACACTGCTGAGGGGAGCAGCTGGTGAGCCAGGAGAGGTCTGCTGCACCATGTGGGACCCTCGCCAGTGGCTAGGGATCGAACCGGTGCTGCAGAGGCTGTGGGCAGCTTTGCAGCCCAGCGCTCAACCACTGCGCCACCAGGAGAGGCCCTTGGAATATTTTTTTTAGGATTTATTTACTTATGCATACGAGAGCTGGGGTGTAGACCAGAGGTGTGGGGGAGGGGGTACCAGAGACAGAGTGGGGAGCAGAACAGCCAGATCTACTGAAATACACTGCTGAGGGGAGCAGCGGGCGAGACAGAAGAGGTCTGCTGCACCATGTGGGCTAGCTCCCTGGCCAGGGATTGAACCTGTGCTGCAGTGGCTGAGACTTAACCCCTTGCACCACCAGGGAGGCCCCGCATTTGGAATATTCTTATTAAAAATAAGAATAAAGAAAAACCAGAAACTGAGTAAAGATGGCCTACAAGAAGGTGTTAATAGTATTAATAGTGCTTCTGGATAGGTCATGCATGATATTTTTCAGTTTTCTTTTTTACTTAATTTTTGCCTCTCTGTTTTGCAATAAGAATATTAAGAAAAGAGATTAAATTAGTAAAGAACTTACAGGTAGCAAACTATAATTGGACCAGAAATCTAGTGCCTAGATAGAAATTACTATAATTGAGAGATAAAAATAATTTGGATTTTCTTGGATTAAAATTGCAGAATTCATTATTAATTTCAATTAATTTTGTATTATTGTATACAATTTGTATACAATAATTGTATTGTACAATTATTGTATTGTATACAATTTATATTATCGTATATAATTTTGAATTTTTTATTATTGTATACAGTGACAAATGCACTGGGACATAGGGGGAGCCACATTCATAGTTTATCCATGCCTAGTACTCTTAAGGAATAGGATCACTTTCTGACTTTCAATCTCTGCTGACCAACAGAAGCTGGTCTATTCACACCTTATTGCTAACCTGTGTTCTTTCATTGCCTGCCATAATTGCTTATAGATGAGCAAATCTAAATTAGGCTACTTCTGAATAGAGAAGTACATCTAGAACAGCAGAAGATTTGTTCAGAAATGCCAGCAGCGCCTGCTGCATAGAAGACAGTGCAGGGAGATCAAGAGCAGGCTGCAAGTGTCATGACCTTGGTCTAGTCTTTTAACAGTCTCAGTTCAGTTCCCCTTTAATGAAACAAGTAGAACTAGATTATATCAAAGGTTTCTTTCCTTTCTAAGATTTTTCTCCTGGTTCTGCCAAATGACAGAAGTTGAGTTTTTTCGAAACATGCCAGCCATCATGTTCACAAATTTTTGATGTTTGTGAAAATATCACTATTTTTGCACTTTGAAATTTGTGTATAAATTCATAACTTTAATATCACAGTATAGGCATTTACTTTAACCTGATGGCATTTCCTCTTCATGTTAAACCCTGTAAAGAATAGAATGTCAAGATTGAAAATTAAATTGCACAATTAAGCAATTATTACTTATTTTGTTGTCTTTTATATCATATTAACCTTCCTGGTTGCTATATAAATAAATGGTTGCAAAATGCTTAGATCCTGTGGAAATGAACTGCTTGAAAATTGTGGGGTTTTTTATCCTGAGAAATTTGATTATCTCCTTGTCCTCCCCAAGTCACGTCCAAAGTGCTATGAGTTGACATTATTCTTTCTACTTTATAGGGATGACACTGAGAGTTAGAGACAGTGTCAAGGTTATATGAGCAAGAGGAACTTTAATGATAGGCTTTAGTTTGCCTAATTTCAGTAGAGTAAACATATCTAAACATGTTATTTCATCTTTATTCTTCTGTTCATTTTAAACTTTATAATACTGAAAGGCACATGCTCCTTTTTTTCTGTAAAATATTTGTCAGTTTGTTAGATATAAAAATCTTTTAGAAGTGTATGCTCAAGGCCCTTGAGGAACTCACTTTGCCGCATTATCATAATTTTGAATTCCTTCCTTCATGCCCCTTTGACTTTACTCCTAAGCATTTCTAACCCATCTACCAGCCTTTGTGGTTTGCCCAAGTCTTGAGAGAGAAGAGTGGGTAAAGTGCCATTTGTGTAAATCCTTGTGCATTTCTTCCTTCTTTTATATTGTACAGCTAGGACTAGAGATTGAGGTGTCTGTGAGCCCTGTCCTGTCTGTCCCCTCTTCTCCCACTCAGGGTCATCTAGCTTGCAACCCCCTGCACCTGAACTCTTGATGAGATATATAAGATAGCCAGTTGCTCTGAAATGCAGGTGAACTACTTTTACATATTTGTATGTAGAAAGATTCACCTGTGCTGGCTGCATTTGAACATGTTTTCCTTGTTGAAATTAGGTGAGAAAGAAAAAGCTGGCTGGCTCACCCAGAAATAAGCCTGTTTTCAATTAGGAGCTGCATTTGAAACTTTTACAAAGTACCAAATACTGTGTGCTCATTTTAAGGGCAGTTGAATGTGTGTGCACAGTTAGAGGTGGGGAAGGAAGTTGGGAGTACAGAAAAGAGAAGCTGCGTATTTGGTCATTCCAACTTGAAATTCTGTTTCTGAGTCATCACTAAAAGCATAATTTAACCCTAACAAGTAGTTCAGAGACAGCACCAAGAAAGTATAGAACCTTCCCACTTGTGTAAAAGTATTTCCCAAGTCCAAAGACAGCCAATATTCAAATGAAATTGTAGAGAACAACCCATCTACAAGCTGAAGATTTTTATGAGAATCAAGAAAGTGGCACTATGACTTTGGGGCTTTCAAGGCACATAACTCAGTTTAAATCCCTGCTCTTGTTCCAATTGGATGTGTGAACCTGGACAAAGTATTCAAGTGCTGTTAAGTTTATTTTTTGCATCGATGAAATGATGATAAAAGTACCTATTACTTCCTCATAGAATTCTTACAAAGATTAGTGGATATAAATGAATGTAGTATGAACATTTGAGCAATGAATATTAACTCTTCTTGAGACAAGCATATAGTCATGTAATCAAATAAAGCCTGGGTAGGGAGAGATTCAAACCCAAGGCTGATTTTAGAGCATAACATTTGAGTCTGTATTTTATGTCTTTTAAAATACATTGTATTTCAGTAGAACTGTTTTTTTGAAGGTGCTTAGTGAGAAAAGTAATCATTGTGTGAGGCAAGGATTTTCTACGTTATCATTCCCTTCTCCCTGGAAGACATGAGAAAATCAGTCTTCAGCCCTGATGTGAACACCATCCCCCTGTTTTGGTGCTAAAAAAATGTCTTTTGCTTTTTAAAAATAATGTCAGCTGCATGTGTCACTGCATGTCACTTTCATTTTTTGGTTAGTTATCCTTAAAAAAAATAACAGTAAGCCAGAAATAGCCATTTTGTAAAAACTGCATAGCTAGACAGATTTGTGATCCTTATTAGGGTAATAATCCATCTATTATGGAAATGGATCAATTTGTAAATTAAATTGAGTCAACTAGAAGGGAAAAGTAAGGTCTTGATTTTTCCCACAGTAAGCATTTTCTCAAGTGATAGTCATCCTAAAAAGATTTGGGAAAACTCACTTCTTTGCCGTTCATCCTCTTTTTGCTCAACTCAGGAAAAAAAAGGCTAACTTACCCATTTTTAGAAGAAGAATAGAGTTGAAGCTTTTAGGTTCATTAAGGGCCTGATTGCTCCTAGAAGTTACATTTTTTTTTTTTTTTTAGTGTTAAAACCTTGCAGTCACTCCCAGAACATTGCTTATACGCATTGTCTAGTTTAGTAAATCTGTAACTATGTTTGAATTATCATCTGCAGTTAGTTCATTTTACTGTTATTTTCATCTTGTCTGATCAAAAAAATCTCCTGATAATTCTCCTAACACTGTGTGATTGGAATAATAACTTCAAATGTTGAAGGATTCTGTGCTGCAGCTGAGAGGCATGTAAATACAAGCTGCTTATTTGCAAGAAGCTTCCAGATTTGCAATATGATTGCTATGGAAACCACATAATGAAAACCTTATAACCATCTGTGTAGTTGATGGATTTTACTGCATAGCTGAGCTGTTTTTGTTTACTGTTATTAAAATGTTGAATGGAATGTATTAGCCTGCACACATATACTATTTGAGGTATTAATTGATATTATATAATGACATAGTACCTCAACACCAAAATAAAGGATGTTTAATAATTAAACTTAAAATAACCTGTGAGTATATCTACTATACTGTGAAGGTGATTATTGCCTAGAATGTTGGTCATCTTATTCTTATATATATATTTTGAGTGGTTTGAAGAGGTTTCCTCTGTTAATAAATGATATAGTGTGATTTATTTTCATAATATTTTATACATTTATTCAGTCAGTGTTTATTGAACAGCTCCCTATACCAGATTGTATTCAAGATTCAATCTGAGTTTTTTCCCCCTAAGGTTAAAAACACACACACACACACACTAAATTTGATTTTGTTATCTTTTATATGGAAGCTGTTTGTATTGTTAGGCCAAGATAAAATGAACTGCTTGAATATTGTTAAGAAAAATTGATGTATGAAATGCATAAGGCTTTGACCTAAAAATATCAGTACTAGGTTTGAAATAGAGAAAGGAAGTGTTTTTAATGAGCATTTAATTTTCTAAAATACTGCTTATTAAGCAGAGTTTTTCCATCTTATTGTAATATTTTTTGTATGATGTGTTGATACTGACTATGGATGGTAAGTCTAAATCCTAATAATGTACGAGCAAAGAACAGTGCTTCCTGTATTGACATTATAGTTTTTGACTCGGGAACAAGTGCCCTTAACCATTTTTTAATTTACTCCTTACTATTGAATTTGTGACCAAATTGGTAGAGGTGGGTGGGGGAAGAGAAAGTATGAAAAATAAGGCAAACTTTTTTCTCTACCTTTTAAAGAATTAACTAGCTGTAATATGAGTAGTTTGGACCAGACGATTATAAATATCCCTAATACCTTTAAAACTTAGTTGAAAACACCCTATTAACCTTTTAGTGATAACTAGCCCTTGAGATTTGATATAAGGGAGATAAATGATATTGAAGAGAATAGAGATTATATTTAGTATTAGACCTTTTATCAGGTCTTCTGTATTAATTAGTATTTGAACCATATTCAATTGCCAATATTAGGTTCAACCTAATATTTATGAAACACCAAATATTTCCATCTGTCCCTTATATTGGAGCTCTCAGTATTTTTTTTTAATTGGGTTACAAAATTTCATTAGTTATTTTTGTCTCATAGTTACACTCTCAAGCTTGATATAAATGTTAATTTTATTAATTACCACTTTCAAATTTGCAGGAAACTTCCAGACTTACATCTGTAGTCCTGACCTCTCTACCAGCTTCCCAGTTGACTCTGGGCTTTTCCTCTGGGTTGCCCCTGGAGCACATTAAATCCATCAGAAATATAACGGCTTGTGTCCCCCCAGCTAAATAGCTTATCTTGACTATTCCCCTTTTAGTAATGGTGTTCGCATTTTTCAGTTCACTATGCTCAAAGCCTGAGTCATCCTTGGTTGTTTTTTTCCTTCCTTAGCCTTCTGCATCCAGGCAGGCATAGAGTTTATCATAAGCATCTCCTTTCCATTTCCTCCCTTCCCTCAGTTCAGGACTTTAGCCCTCCGCCAATGTCAAGATCATAACAGCATGTTCACGGCCCCTCAACAGTTGGCCCAAATCACTGACATTATCTCCCAATCTGCTCTACCCCTTGAGTAGCACCTACTTCAGCCAAAATGAATGGAATGTGCCTTATTCTTTAGTTTATGCTTCTCCCTGTCTGAAAATACACTCTCCATCTCTCTTAATGTAAATTTCCCTTAACTCCTGAAGGCTTGATGGTATTGCCCAGTTAGGTGGTTTCTTCTTTGCATGCTCAGCTTCTCTGCTATCCTTACCTCCCTGGTAGAACCTCTCTTTATTATAGGTAGTTAATACTCAAGGAAGATTTATTTTTTATTTTTTTTTTTTTTTATAGAGGCATGTTTATTTATTTATTTATTTATTTGTTTGTTCGTTCATTTTGTTTATACATGCACTGGGTACAGTCAGAAGCGCGGGAGGGTGAGAGAATTCACCAGAGCCAGAGCAGGGAGCAGAGCAGGCAGAAGGACCGAAGTACACTGCTGAGGGGAGCAGCGGGCGGCAGGAGAGGTCTGCGCGCCATGTGGGACCCTCCTCCAGTGGCCTGGGAGCAGCCGGGGATCGAACCGGCGCCGCAGAGGTCGCCGGCAGCTTTGCAACCCAGCGCTCAACCGCTGCGCCACCGGGGAGGCCCTCAAGGAAGATTTATTGATCGAAGTATTTACTAGTCATATGGCTACATTTTAATCTTTTGTATATTTTTCTTTCAGTTTTTGGATTTTCTTGACATCAAGATTGTTTTTGAACCCAATTTTTCTTTGGCCTGCCATTTCATTCATATGCCCTGCCTTAAATATTCCTAAATGGTATATAAATACTTAGGATAGGAGAATGGTGATATAATAAATGTTTCTTTGATATAAATTAATGGAATGGTCTGTTGATTCTGTTTAGAATGCTTCTCATTTAATTTTACATTATTTTTCTTCCTATAACTTCGTAAAGACCATGAGGGAAGAGTGTGGCCATAACATAATATAGGTAAGGTGTTGGATATTTGCAGGATAAGGAGCATGGACTTTCTAATTGCAAGCCTAAGTTTGAATAACACTGGAAGTTTCTTTACATTGTTGAATCTCAGTTTATTCATCTGTAAAATTAATATTTAAAACTTACTTATCTGTGAAATCTTAACACATGCTACATAATGTACAGCACATAGTACTTCCTTAATCTAAATTGAGAATTACCTTAAAGGTTGAGGATCCTTCTAGTATCCTTCTGTGACCACCAAGTGAGAAAATTGAAGTATGTGATACTCAATAAATGACTTACAGGTTAACTGGATTTTATAGCACACGTTTTCACTTTGCAATCTTGACGTAATAAGGGCCATAATTTTATCTGTATCTGTAAATGCTGGTTGTCATTTTACCGGATGCGAAGGCTTTTTTGGATTTAAGATTGTTCTAGATGAGTTTCTAAAAGTATTTAAAACAAAATATGCAAAACATTAGTAAACAAATTTTACCAAGTCATTTGGCAAGTTTGTGATTTGGAAATAGCTGGAGGTTTGTTTGTGCAGCTTTAAATTATTTAAAAAGGAATGCAAATGTTGAGTGGTTTCATTCTTTGAAAAGGAATAGGGGTGTGTTACCACCTTTAGGTTTTACTCTTAAAATGGGGTGAGTGCTGTCTTGTTATCCCTGGGGAAACCCTTCAGTTTACTGTTTCTGTTGCTCACTTCCAGAAGAGGAAGAGGACAGCACTCCCATGAAAGCTGGGGAACAAAGGAAGACGAGCCTGGACAGTGCCCGCCCCACCTCAGGTAATGAATGACTTGTGTCACTTCCTGGGAACACTGATTGTGGTTTTTTTCACCTTCTTACTGAACTAGAGACATTTACACAACTCCCCGAAGTTGGCTCCTTGGGTCTGGATATCTTATGGCTGATAAGCTGCTTAGTCCCATTTAGGATGCATGAAAACCACTTGAGAAGGATTTATAAAGTAAGCCAATTTATACAAGGTATTCCTTCCTGAATTACTCTGTAATGACTCAATTAGCTTTCATTTCTGCACAAAGGAGATTTAGTTGCATAAATTAGCTTATCATCATTGAGGAAGTGTCACTGCTAAAGGACAGTTTATAGATACAACATGCAGTTGCTGTCAAACCTATAAGAATGTAATATAGACATCTGTGTATACTTTGTGCTTGAGCAGAACAGACTTCTGCCATTCAGAGACTAACAGGGGACAACAAGTTGCCCAGGGGACTGGCAATGTAGACATCTCTGAAAAGGTCAACTTGACACAGGCTCTGACAATCGACCCACAGCTCTGTCTTCTTTGATAAAAATCAGATAAACTTAAGACCGCTAATTGATCTGCAGCCTGTTTAAATGTTGGCCATGCATATCTTCATTGCATATGATTAACACAGAAAGCAAATGAATTGGGTAAGAAATGCCAGAGTCCAGTGACAGCAGCTTAAAAATTGGAAAAGGACGCTTGTGGCCTAGAAGGCTAGGAAAGGATATTCCTCTTATCCGTTTCCACTTGGCACATGGCCCCAAGTACTAATTATGACTGAGACTGGAAAAATAACTACACATGCAGTGCACACAATCACATGATATGGGCAACTTTGTGTGTGTGTGTGTGTGTGGTTGTTATTTCCAAATAGCGGGAGATAAACATTATCTGTAGTGCAAGCTGAGGTTAGTTTTGATAAACCAGCAATTATTTTACACAGAAAGAAGAGGAGGACTGCATGCTTATCAGGACTTAGCACCTCTTCACAGCCACATGTCAGCTGGGGCAAGGTCTGCCATATCATCCCATGTCCTGCAAAGAGCTGTTGTTGGGGTCACCTTCCCCTCGCCGATCTGTCCATACATCACTCTCTCAAGCTGTCAGAGGCAGGGTGGATGAGAAGTGTGTGTTCAGGAAGTAGCTTTCCAGAGTCCTTCCTACGGTGACATGTGGAAAGGAAACAGGGGCCTGATTTCCGGACCTGAACAGGAAAGCAGGAGCAGGTTGCTGCAAAAGGGTTTGGTTTGCTTTTTCCAGAAAGGAAGTGAGGACGAAGTCATTCGATGCTAGCACTCCAGCCCTGTGAAATGTAGCTATAAAACACTAGGGATGATGAAACTTTTAGAATGATGTTCAGTAGTAACTGAAGTATATATGTTTTGTTGTGTATCATAAAACTTCTGTCAAGAGCATGTTGTTTTCTTTCTTTTCTTTTTTAATGCAGTGCAGGTGTAGAAGGTAGATACATAGCCATTCTTTCCATAAAGATAAGTATTTTGGTTTAGAGCAATTATATTTTTCAAAAACCCTTTTAAAGTAACTATCTCCCAAATTTTTGCCTGTGAGGGAAGGGAAAAAAAAAATCTGTTTTCCCCAAAGGAATGCAATAAGTAAATCTAGCTTTTCATGCAATAGCTATCAAGTACTGCAATAATTCTTATCTTTAGTGACATGAAATTCTTTTCAAGCAACAGTTTTAATGCTTTTGCATAGCAGTGACCTCTGTTCTCCCTAGACTGTCAAAGATGTAACACTAGAAGTTTGTTTGCAGTGCAGGGCAGTGAGTTGACAAGGGTATTACTATCTTGCTGAGCATCACATGACGTGAACTTCTAACCTTACTCAAGAATGTTATATATTTTTTACATTGACTGATTTTGCTAAAAAGTGTTTTTCACACTGCTGTAATGTAATATATTTAAGCATAAACAAAATTAATCTTGTATTTCTTATAAGTTCTTTCATGTTCAGGCTTGTAGATTGCTCATATTTATTGTGTGTATGTGTGTATGTATGTGAATATATATAATATATATTCTATATATATATATAATGAAAATTCAATTTAATTTTCAACACTGTAGAATGTTTTTCTTTCTAAAACAATATTCCAACCTATAGCTCTGATCAGGGAGAGAACCTCCATTATCTTATTATCATATATTTTATCCATTGTCATCCTATTTTTAAAACCTTTTATTTTTGCAAAAGTATCTCCAGTGTTTAGTTTATGCTTTCATAACAACTCTGTCATCTTTAACCAATAATCTGTTTTTGTGTGTATTAAAAGGCAAGAGCAGGTACATTGTTTAAATTTTCCACAGACTGAATTTAGAAATTTTTTTTCTCACCTGCTTTTTAAACTGTTCATGTTTCTCAAGATACATATGAGGTGATTTTGGGTGTAATGTTGAAAAAAAGGATCATGGTATGGATAGAATAGGAAAAAATTAATCCAAGTGGAAAAAACTAACTAAACAGGCTTATTTTGTATTCAGAAGTGTGCTTCTCGATAATGCTGTTCCTGCACCCTCCCGCCTTTTTAAAAAAAAAAAAGCTTGTCCCACATGGATTATTTCTCAGCATAGGTGAAGAGCGTTAACTTCTGTGCATCTGCTGTGCTACTGAGGTTGTGTCTGTGCTTCATTTTTGGTGGATGTTTAGCTACACTTAAAATTTTGAAGAGCAAACCAGAGGAGCTTGCTGCTCTCTAAGGAACAAGATAACTCCGAGTTTTTATGTCCAGATTTCATACCAAGAATTTAAGCATTTCCTTCCTGAGGAGACTAAGTGTAATAAACATAGGCTGCCAGGTTTTCTCCCTCGTTGTGATTCTTCTACTTCAGGACCAGTATCATGCGCTGAAATAGATGAGTAAATTGTGTGTACATGTAGTCGTGTGACACAAACAACTTATTATTCTTTAACAAAGCTCACATATGGGACACGGAAATGAGCCTGGTCTTTGGGTAACATCGTCATCAAGATTATAGAAAGCACAGTTGAAATGCATCTTTTCCCCAGTATTGCCAAATCGCTAGCTCTGTTGCCTCTTTACAGCAGTGAGATTTAATGAAATGCTCATGATGCACATCTAGGGAGAGATGCATCTTGCACGCGGTGGGGGTCTCCCTTCCCCTCATGCGCTCCTGTAACTCCCATTAGTGTTAATGGGAGTTTCACCAAGCGCATCGAGGGGAAGAGAGACCCCAAAGTGATAAGGATTATGTGTTAGAATCACCATATACTTTTTTCTTCCTTCTCTCTCACCCCCTACTCTGGCCCATCTTGAAAATCTATCAAATTTAAAACTATTACGAGAGGATGTGAAAAAGGAAAGAACAGCCTGGACAGCTGGGAACCCTCTGGGACACACGAGTGAAGCCAACATTTCTACTCCAGTTTTTAGCCCAAGTTCTGTTTCTTCAGCCTTTTTGGATCAGGCCTGGGGCTGAGCAGCATGGGGAACACATAGGAGCCTTCACTTGGGGAACCAGCTATTAGATCCTTTTACCTCCTGGCCAGTGACTATGGGGGAGGGCCTTGCATGTGAAATGATGTCATCCTCTCTTTGCTCTAATTCCTTGACTTTTAAGCTGACACTGACGGACTGCATGGGGCGCAACATTTGACCCATTTAGCAGTTGATTTAATCTGACTTAGAATGTTTCAACTTCTAAATCTCTATTTGTCTAAATAAGTGGTTTTTAAAGGAAATCAGTCACTTTATTATTAAGTAATTTTTTTCTTAAAAAAAAAAAAATGACAATGTTTGGAGTGATCTGTCCATCCAGAGTGCCCTCTAGTGTCCATTTGTAGAATTTACTTCATGTAGGCTGGGGTGGGGGCATGTAATGAAGGGTGGCCAAAAGCATTGTTAGTTCTTGGTTGGATTCCCAGGCTTGTATACATCCCTGCTGGTATCGGTGATGAGCGCTCAAATGCTAGAGTGGAGGAGTCAATAAGGTGTGTGTTTCTCTCTGTCCTTCTCCCTCCCTCTCTCCTCCCTCTCTCTCCCTCTCTTTTCTAATTTTCAGAAAGCAGGAGAAAAAAAAATAGTAGGAGGCTTTTGTTAGGTTGTGTATTCCAGTCATTTATTTTTCTTAAAGCATTAAAAAAAAAAAAAAGAAAAGAAAAGTAACCTCTTACTTCCCAAGTATTTAGACTATATATTACTCAATTTTTCTTTTTTTTTTTGGCTTTTAAAAACATTTTGGATCTTGAAAGAAAAAAATTTAAATTTCTAATAAATTTAACACTGTATAAATTGCAAAGCACATGAATTGAGACAAACACCCTAATGACACGCTAATGTGACTAGTTGTGTTGGAAGTGCCAAGGAGCCTGCTGTTTGAGAGCCATATAACAAAACCAAGATGACATCCCTGATCCAGCATGTGTCTCCGCAGTTATCCCCTCAGAATTCAAAGATGACATTCCAATGATGGAAGTTGTCAGCACGTATGTGTTCTGCCTGCTTAGTGAATCCACGGACCTCTTATTGATATTACTTGCATTCTTTTTGTGTTAACTCATCAAAATTCAATTATCATGAAATTAAAAACAGGAAACAGTTCTCAGTGTAACAAAAGCATCCAGTGTATTTAACTCTGTGCTGTGTTTCAGGAGACCCACATTGTATAAGTGACAAAGCATTTATTACCCGGTTTATTGTGGTATTACAGAGCGGAGAGCGCTAAATAATCAATCAGTTAATGGTCTGTATGGCAGTTTGAGCACATCACATCCATTGTGCTTATGCTGTTAGAAGGATGAGCTGATAACTCCAGTGTATGTTGCATGTTTATTCAGAGCCTAATGTCTTAAACTGGGGCTGACAGAAATCTTGAAAAATGCCACTTCAGCACTGACAATTTCAAAGTTGCTAAAATATTTTAGAACTGACTTTGCCTCTGGCTCCAAAAGTCCCCAAAGAAAGGAACAGGAATTGCCCTTTGTATCGCGTCCACTTTATCTTCTTTCTTTAAGCAACTTTAGATTTGAGAACTTTTTAAAAATGTAGTTTCCTAGTCTGGGTTTTTATTTGTACCTTAGCTCCTATAATTATTCTTTTTATGAAGTGCGTTTCACAGTGTGTTTATCTCATCTCGTGGATATTGCTGATGATGCAGGGTGGCTGAGTCATCTTCAAAACATGTTGCAAGTGGGCTTAGGTTCCTTATAGAAAATAAATGGGAAGGAACTTTCAGGCCCTGGTTTGGTGAGAACATGTCGCAATTACAGGTTTCAGGCAAAACAAGAAAAGGAGGGGGGGAGGTGGAAACAGGCGTTCAAAATCAGATCTTTTTGAAATGGACCTTCATTAGAATATAGGAAATAGGATTCTTGTGTAGATGTAATAAAATGTTCTTTGAATAAGCACAAACATTTTTTCAACTGTTTGGTGACTTTAATTTCTGTTGGTTCATTTTAAAATGAGGTCCCTTTCCATGAACGCTCTGACTCATGTTTTCTCTTTTTTCTTCCTAGGGGACAAAAGCACTGATTATGCTAATTTTTACCAGGGTTTGTGGGACTGCACAGGGTCTCTCGCTGATGAATTATCATTTAAGCGTGGTGATGTGATTTACATTCTTAGCAAGGTAAGAAGACACCCCAAAATGACATTGTAAAGGGGCAATACAAAGCCCTATCTTTATGCATTTGGATTTACAACACTGGGGAAAAATGCCAATTGGAATTCTTCTAGGTCCTTGTTAACAATTGGGGGTTCAAATAATTAATTATTTTGTCAAGTGAAATATAATCAAATTTTAAACACAATCAGATAACAGGATTCAACTTAACAGTGTGTTTACCTATCACTTTAGCCTTGGCTCACATCCACACTCTGCCCTCTCCAGAAACAATATACTTATGTGAAAGTTAACATTGTAAGGTATTAGGTTATTTAGTATGTTTTTCTTTCCTCTTCCTTTTTATTCTTCTGTGTGCTTATTCTGATTTTGTCTGCCATTCACTACTGGAAACACTGTGTTTATAGAACAAGTTTTTCATCTTTATGTAAATACATTGGGTGTTCCGACAATTTAAAAGCAATGCTCTTCTATTCAGACAGGTTTAGGTAATTTTTTAAAAGTTTAACATAATTATATTTGTAAGCATAATGGCAAAGTATATTGCTCTGAACTCATCTTTATGTAGAAAAAAAATCATTGTCTCTGTTTTTTTAACATACTGGATTATTCAAATCTTTCTGTTCTTAGACTAAAAGTCAGGTTTCTTATTGTGATTATACTTCTGATGTGTGTGAGCTCCCTTAATTTCCATATTTTAACTTTCTCTACTATAACATGGGGATTGAAAAAAATCTCCCTCAATCTGCCTTATGAGACTATTTTAGAATCAAATGATGTATGGAAACTATTTAAATATAAGCGAGAAAATGTTATATAAATCACAGTCTAGGAGTTTAATGTGATATCTTGAGAGAAATATTTTGGACTCTTTAGAAAAAGATAATATGACTTGTTAGTTACAGAAAGGCATTTAGAAATCAGACCACTTACTGAATGTTAACACTGATGGCTGGTGCATCAAATCATAACACAGAGAATCCTAGAATATTTGAGTCAGGGGTCTTAGGGATCATCTATCTCTTTTTAGTTTTACTGATAAGGCAACTTGAATGAAGAAAGTGCCAGAGCCCATACTTAACTGGCATCTGGAATCCCAGTCTGGTGCTTTCTACTCATTTTTATCCTGTGCTTGTTTTTATCATCTTCCCTCCTTTCCTTAGTTAACTTTAATTTGAAATCTTCATAAAGTACCTATAATATGGCAGGGCTCATACTAGGCACCAGGAACCCAAAAGGAATAAAATATAAACCGCTTATAGATTATTGGGAGACATTTATTTCATAAGGAAACACAGCAAACTGTGATCATTGCTAGTTGAGGTGCCCAAAGTGAAGACCTGTCACTTATTTTTCTCAGAGCACTGCTCATTGGTATGCAGAGTTTATTTGTTTAGCTTGGAAGCTGTAGCTAACTACATACAACTCTTGGATTAAGCGTATTATTGGACTTTCAATTATCCCAAGTTTTGAGTTTATCACTTAACATAGAAAACAAACTAATTCATCTCAGTTCTTGTCAAGAAACCTTACTGAAATCATTCTTCAGTTTCTTAGTTTATCGTTTCTTTCACCAATTTAGTTGCAATTGTGTATAAAATTAAAAGATTGATAAGCACCCACTTGGAATTTCAGATCAAAGGGATAAATGGCATATAGCTATAATATATCCCTTTTGTAAAATATGAAATGTACAAAGCCCACGTGGGTCTGTTCTTAAAACCTGCTTCATGAATCAGTCTTTATTGCTGAAAACTTGGGAGACCCAAGCTCCACGCCAGACTGTGAAACAGCAGCATTCCCACAAGCTCCTCTCATTTCTACCATTGTCTCATAAAAGCATTCCCTGCTAACATGAAATTAAAAATGAAATCATAGGTGTGTGTCATATTGCTAGGACTCCCAGGAGAAGTAATTCCTGTTCTCCCAAACCTCTTTTGTAGAGATTGTAATTTTATGTGTGAAATCTGGTTACAGAGCTAAGGTTGGTTGTCTTCCAGCTCATAGGAAGAGGACACTGCTACCTAAAATTTCTATAGGCTATTATTTCAGTATAGATGGAACAAAACTACTTCCTCTATCAGGTTTTTACAGGGTCATATGTTGTACCTTTAGCATTGTTTCATGAGGGACCTGACAGAGATGGGTGCTTTATCTGGAGCTCATTTTGGTTTTTGAAAGAAGAGACCAGCCATTGTTAGCCAGCATGTTGTCACCACTGGCTGAATGATTAAATACCCAGGCTTACCCACTTGTCCACCTAGTAGAATCAACCAGGTAAATCTTTCTGAGGGTGAAGAGAAAGAACAGGACGCTTAGCTCTCCCTTGATGCAGTTTGGACAAGTTTTGTGCCTTTGATTGGCGTCTTCGCTGCAGGTTGTCAGGTTGCTAGGTTGCTCTGGGATTCAGTGTCTGTTTGTGAAGATTCTTACTTCCCCACTTTGCTTTGGGTTAAGTTCAGATAGAAATTTCTAGATATTCTCTAGTAATTTTGCATTGGCTTCACTGTTCAGTTTTTACTCAAAACTTTAGCAAACACAGACCATAAGTTAGTACTGTAAATTCCTTACTATGTGAATGATGACAGCTTTGAATTTGAATGTGAATGCTTGGTATTATTATAAATTCAAAACACACAGCCTTTAATAGAAAGAGGGAAAAATTGACAAAAGGGTTTGTTTCTAGATCAGGGTAAAGCTAACATTACATATTGATAGGTTTTTAAAGTGTAATTAGTTTAGAAATCACTAGTGTTATTGTATGCCTAGAAATTTGTTTAATCTTTTTCAGAGTCATATTCAGATTCCGTTGGTGATGGAATGAAATTTTACCATTTTAATTTATTTTTTACACCATCTAGTGGCTCAGAATGAGTGTTGCAGGTAATTGCAACTAATGTGGACAATCAAGATGATATCATAAATTCAACTTTAAATCTAGTTAGAGGTTATTACTTTCCTAGCTCATGTCAATAAAGTATTAGCATTAATCATGAAAATTTTTTTCACCATTCTGAATTAATGTTAAAAATATACACATGGAAAAGAATGCATCTTAAGGAATCAAACAGTATTTGTAGAGACATAATAAGTGTCCCCTTTACAAAGAAATTAATGCAATGACTTTTCTAATAAATAAAGCACCATTTAAAAGATTAAAAAATATGACTTGTTTTTCATAATGAACTGATCTTTAATTTGCTGAATTTATTATCATTTATTTGACTTACCTTCTAGACGGTTGTCAGTGTGAACATACTCTTTGAAAAAAGGCAGCACAAACCAGTTTAAGGAAAGATAATTCTTTCAATATAAATAAACATTTAGACAAATCAAGAAATAAAATGGCATGCATTATAATAAAGAGGGTTTTCATTTTGTTAATGTAATGACAGAAAAAGATTTGACTAGTTTGATAATTGGGCTGTCTTCATTAAAAATTCGCTACAGAAGTAATAGTTTTAGCTTAAAAATCCAGTCTTCTTTTCCTATTTTTACAAGAAATGCTTGATAGAGTTTCAGCTGCTTAGTCAGCCTTGGGGTGATTTATTTATTTTTGATTTCTTTGTGAATTATAGAAATCTTAACCTTTTAAAAAAAACTTAGTGAAAATCAAACAATAAAGAAGAAAGAGTAAGCAGATATCCTGTCCTCTTCCCCCCCCTTTTTTTTTAACATTTTCCAATTAGCAGCTGTCATGTGACCCCTGACTGAGCTAGCCCCTCCTTCAAAGCATCCAGCATTTTCTCAATTTTAACCTTTGAACCTCACTAATAATAAATCTAAATGCTGCTTGCCTATAAAGGCAAGCCAGTAACTTCTTGCTCATAGTTCTTTTCATATAGGGTTGCTGCTGTTTTTTATGGGTTAAAATAAAACACATTATATACTGGAGCAGTTCAATGGAGATTTAGAAATCTCCCCCCACCCTTTAAAAAAAAAAAAAATGGAGCACATTTACAGGGATGGATGAAAGTAGAACTTGTAATCATGAAAACTGCACTGTTTGTGAATTAACTCTGAAGCACTAGACCTGGTTTCAGATTCATTTGTAATCATATTTAAGGTAGAGAATCTTTCATTTTTTTTTTTAAGGGGTGAGGTTGTTTAGCATCATGCTAAATTCTCCTGCTAGCTTGCATTTCAATTTTATTATCACATAATATCATAGTATGGTCCTAGAATTGTGTTTGTGAAATTTTATAATTTTAATTGCAGGATCCAGGTTATATAGCTGGAGGCATAATCCACAGGACTTCACATACCTCTGGTTATGTTATTCTTGCTGTTCTGGATTTACACCCTCTGTTAGTTTATCTTTCAGTCAGTACTCACTGGTAAATTGCTAGCCGCATTTTTATTCTTACTTTTAAAGCAATAAATATTTTTGGAGTCTTAATGATAGAAGAGCTATGCGTCAGCAGGAAAGAGACACAATTCTTGTCTAGAATTAACAGAAAAAAAGAAGAAAGGTGAGAATCCTGGAATATTTTACCTCGTCTAGGACACATCTGATGTGAGCTTTGTAACTTCTTGAAAATGTTTTAAGTCAAAAACAGGGAATAGAGATTGACTGTGTTCACTAAGAAACAACATTAAGGGCCTAATTTAGTGTGTATTGGTTGGTGTTTCAAGCCTTGCCTCCCTTTATATCTCTGTCTGTGACTTTTTTCCAATGATAGGTAAATTGTGACTGTGATTGACCATTTGCTTCTTCATGTAAAAATATAGACTCAGTTACTAGGGCTTTTTTTTGTCTTCAAATCTACCAGAAAATAAGATTAATTTCACTGAATTCTACAGGCAGAGGGAAATACAGAGTTGCTTTTTAGGTCTCTTGGTTTTTCCTTTGTGACCGTCTGACCCAGGGTGCCACTTTAAATAGCATAACCATCTGCTGAAGAGTAACTAGGACATCTCAATATAGGGCATACTTGTGGACACTAAACTATTTCCCCAAATGTTGTCATGTTTTCCAGCCTTTTGGAAGGAAGAGTATTTGCACTTGTGTGTATTGGGGTCTGATGGCATTTGGTTTCCATGCATTGATATGGGAATGTTGTGGACTGGGGCACAGTGAAGCATGATCAAGGCAGGCCTACTACTTAGCACCCACCTCTCCCTAGGAGTGATAAGCAGTTTAGGAACACAGCACCATGCCCAAAGATGTTCTATTTCCACTCTTAGCACTCCTTGTTATCTATGTGTGAAAAGCATGCTTGAGGACTTCCTTAATAAGTTTTCTCTTCCATGGAATGAAGGGAACATCCCAGAAACATGTTGACAGATGAAAGAGGAAGGTGCTTTTAGGAGGCAGGCTGCTGGCTTGGTTGCTGCAATGACTTGAGAGGTCACAGATAAGACAGCAGCAGAGTGAAAGAGACAAGGTGAGCAGATGTGGCAGGGGTATGGCTGTCCTGAGCTGCAGGGCCTCTGTGGTATAAATTATGTGGAAGAAGCAGGGTTTGCCACAAGCAGGACAAAATAGTGATAAAGAAAACTTCGTTGATCATTTTTTTTTAATTTCATGATCTTTTTTACCCTTCCCACCCCCCATATCAGGAACTCCTTTGCTATATAAATAGCACACACTTCTTGGGGATATCTCCCTCCTCCTCCCTTTATAAGTTAGATTCCCTATGGAAAAATAGGATAGAGAACTGTTTGAAATAATCAGATTGCCTTGGGGTACATTCCAAGGTAGTTTGCTATTGTAGAGGTTCTGTCTTAACCTCTTCAGTACTTACAGTAATGTCAGCAGAACTTGTTTCTCTAAAGAAATGGAATTACTTGGTCCTAGTTCTGCAGGGTAAAAATTCCACCCTTCTAAAGGTGGAATTTTTACCTCTTTGGACAGGTATCCTGTAGAAGGCATTGGAAAACATGGTGAGCAGCAGCAACCATGAACAGGAGCAACACCTTCAGGTTGCGAAGCTAAACACTCTTCAGAAGAAACGTTCACTTAGTCATTACTGAAATTCCTTAAATATGTCTAGGGCCTCCCTGGTGGCACAGGCAGTTCAGCGCAGTGCTGTGGGGCTGTCTGCAGCCTCTGCAGTGCGGGTTCAGTCCCGGCTGGCTGCGGAGATGCCCACACGGCGCGGCAGACCTCTCCTGTCTCACCTGCTGCTCCCCTCAGCAGTGTGTTTCAGTCGGTTTGCCTGTTCTACTCCCCGCTCTGTCTCTGGTGAATCCTCTCGCCCTCCCATGTGTCTTGCCTGTGCCCCAGGTCTTATGGGCATGCGTAAGTAAATCTTTAAAAAAAAAAAAAAAAGTCCAATATCCACAAAGCAAAACTATTGGAAATTATGCTTCTGAATAAAACATTTAGGACAAGCAGCTGGTGTGTTACCCAGTAACTATTTATTGAACCCCCTTTACACATCCTGCAAGGGTAGGGCACATCCTTCATCTCAGTGAGCTTATACTTAGTTTGAGTTGAAGGGACCAAACTAAAGTCTGTAAAATCCGTTGAGGAATAAATGCTCAGCTTGAAGTGAGAGCTGGAAGTATGGAGATAGTTTGAAGAAAAATGCATGACTGCTGGTAATTTGCATCATCTGGGTAAGGGAGGTAAATGCTCTCCTGGGAGGGAATGTCTCATGTTGGGGTGGCATGGAGGTGGGACCGCACAGACCAGGGAGAGCAGAATGTGGCTGCAGAGTGGGAACAAGCTAAGCCAAGGCACTTCTGAGGTCTTGCATTGGGGAACCAGTGTAAGTACCTGAGTAGCAGGATAAATCAAAATTCCATTCCTGGGGAGAGTAGAGTCAGGTTTGATGATACAGTAATCCAGGATGAGGTGATGGAGGCCTGAACTGCAGCTAAATAGAAACAGTTAGAATAGGGAAGAGTGAGTGAACTTGAGTTCAGTTACCAGCGTTGTGCACTGGTGAAATACATGAGTACTAAACCAGCCTCTACTGAGCATGGTTTTGTCATTCTTTGACTAATAGTATCTATAAATCATCTGTCTGAATATCAGTTTTTACTGTAGGGTGTTATAAATGTTGACTGTAGAAATTTGAATTAAATGTGCCTTCACTCTGGAATGTAAACTAAAATTTGTTGGAAGAAATTCTTACTATCAGCTTCCTAAACTCTCCTTTGACTCTCTTGCTTTAAAAAATGAAGTATACTGTGCAAGAGGAGAAGCAGTAAGTCCTTGAATTAGGGTAACTCAAAATCACACCCACATAAGCAAGTTATAAAGTAATGAGGTTGATTTCCATGAGCTGCTAGTAGACTTGGTATCTTCCAGCAGGTTCATGAATGGTGATGTTAAAATTCATGGGAGATCATAGGGATTTTTGGTGTCAGTTTTCTCATTTAACAAGTTAAGAGATCAAGATTGGGACAATTAATGAATAGGTACTAATAGTAAAACACTGAGGTGGTCAAGTTCCTCTTGTGCATTTTATGGGAAACTTTTGAAATGATAGAGGAAAGGATTCCTAGGAAGTTTCAAATTGGAGATAATAAAAAGGAAAAGGCTTGAAGAAAGTATTTCCATCTTTTAAATAGTCGTCTAGTTTTCATACTACTGTAATGTTTATGAATAATTGGAAATTACCAAATTTTGAAATAATTGAAACATCACAGTGAATAGTTGGAAAACTGGTAAAGTCCACTGGTTCTGAAGCTCAGTGTATTTTAAATTTGTGTGAATAATATTACTTTCATATATGCAAAAGGCTCTTCTGTTTTGAAGCATGGCTATATGTTTAGAGAAAGGACACTAGTCTTTCAACCTAACACCTGTTGCTGCCAAACAGATTGGTAACTTCTGAAAGGGGTAGTACATCAAAATACGTTATTAGTGTTCCAAGTGTCGGTGAAGGCAGCATTCTTTTACCATATGGTTTATGGGAAGTGAATTAATTTAGGATTAATTTACTGGAGAAATGAAAATCATGGTGCTGAGAAGGGTTTAAGTCAATATTGGGCCCTTATTTGTAAGATAACACATTGAAAAAGAGAGAAGATTTAATTAATGAGTAAACATGGACCAGTGTTTACCATTGCGTTGGATCGTCTGTTTCACTTTATCAAACTTTCCCCCATTTTATTACATAATCACCTTCATGCTTACTATCAATTGAGGCCTATGGTTTTAATTGTAAAATAAAAGCTGTTTTAATAAAATGGAAATTGAAAACAGGCGTCAGAACACAACTGCTCAGTGCCACTTTACCATTATTTTCTCGCATTATTGAGCAAGTTTGGCTTTTTGCTTCTTTGACTGCCGTATTACATTTTGCCTTGAAGCCATCCATTTTGCAGATATTGAATTTTTTTTGAGTACTATTTTTATAGAATAAGCATCACTACACCTCTGGATCTTGATAGCATTACTACGGGAGGAGAACGAAGCTTTGTGTTAGTAATTACCTAACATTGTCAGAAGCTGACTGCAGGCCTCTTTCTAGTGATAACAGAATAACCACATAATGTAGCTTTATAGCGCATGATTAATAGAAAATAATTACACGTCCTACAAAGGGATGCAATATTTCTTATAAATTGACTAGAATGGTTTCCTGTAGATTAAAGGACTCTTCATTATTTTATCAGTCCTCCTGAAGTACAGTCACTTGCCTATGTTAGCATTTCAGTTGATGTTAAGAGCCGAGTTGGGTGAAGGATACCAGATGGCAGACCTTCTTGTACCTGAGCTCTTGTGTGACAGAAAGATGACATGCCATTTCCTAACCTTCAAAGATTTAGATGGCATGGTATGGCTTTGTCTCTCTATTTTGTGTTTATGAACAAGATATGGTTTGAGGGCTGTTTGTCTTTGAACGACCCACCTGTGACTTTCAGAACAATACTATAATTAGTGTGTGGACCGCAAGACAGCGTTGTTTGAATTGCATTATTTTCCACTGTAAGTAATGTATCATTCCAAATCACATTTGTTTGCGGGCAGCAAGGAGCGAAGGCAGAAAAAGGCAGATTTTCTTCTTCAGAAGAAACACCCTGTATGATATGGAGTCTTCAGGCTGAAGTTTAGAATACTGCACTTCAAGAAGCGTCTTCATTTCAATTTATAGGCTGCAAATGGTTTAATTGGGATTCATGTTGCTCAGGAGGCTCATACAGAGGATGGTAATGATAAAAGTAAAAGCTTCTGTGTTTGCAGTCTTGTCGACACACTCTAATGGTTGCAGTGTAAATCCATAAATTTGCCTACTAGATTTTTGCCTCACCGTATTTTATCATACCTCTTAATTCCACACAGGAGTATCATATTGAATCCGTTACAAATGTAAAGTAATAAGCATTCTGGTTTTTATTTTTACCCTTCCTTTGATTTAAACCTGTGATATTTTAGAGTACTCTTATGATGTGTGCATTTCATATGTTTTCGCTTATTTTAAACTAGTTAAAGGAGCATTTAAGAGTATGTTAGTCTGAAGCTTAAATTTGTCCTAGAACGTTACTTTTGAGGGATATGTTTCCAGCAGAGTAACTCTTCCCTCCCTCTGCCACTCTACTTTCTGTTTAGTGCATCTTAACCAGTTACCATCATGGAGAATTCTCTCAAGTGTGAAGTGTAGCATCAGTCCTTTATTGAAGTGATTTGTTGACATCAGTTTCTGAAATTTGAATATGAGTGAGCTTTTTGAGAACAATAATCAGCCCTTAATTAAAGGTACAGGTTATACCTGAAGTAGAATATTATAATGTAATAGGAACTTTTGGAATTTGAATCTAAGATTGAAAATAGCATGGGGACTGTCCCCTGAAAAGCAGGTTCACCCTGATAATGTCTTTTTAGAAGTCTAACAGTATAGGCCTTCAGCTTCTGAAAGGTTAAATACATTTGTTTGGTTTAAGCATTAGGCTCTAATTGTATTCATTGCCTTAAAAATTGAAAAGGGCAGTTTTATTAGGTACCTATTAGGATATAATGGTTGCTAATCATAGCTTTCAGTAAGTTGGTATTTTCTCCTGCTAAATATATCCTACATAGGTCATAGACATTGCCACCGAGTTCTGGGCATCAGACTATTTTCATTGTTGATGTAGTTTTTTCCACTCAGTTCACACTGTCACTGAACTTTTAAACTTAAAATCTGGAGTCTACTGTCCCTTAACCCAGAGCTGTGCTGTCATTAAAATATGCAGTGCAATGATGAGCCTTTTCTCCTTTTCCTTATGCCTTCTTCTTCCAGTAAACCTAATTCTGATACGTCCCACTGTTAAAAAGAGCACTTATAAACCTTAATCTTATAATCTCTCAACTGATAGCCTACATATCAATACACATATGCTAATAGTGCTACATTTTTGCTGAAGAATCGTATGAATTTCCTTTCTGGTGGTCAATAGCATAGTAATCAATACAAATGTTAAAAGTCTGTACTAGTATTAACATTCCCTCCCCACATGTAACTCAATATGCATATGCACATTTATCTATGACTCAGATGTTGGAAAATCATAGCCTATTGAATTACTTTGGGGACTGATTTTAAAAATTTATCTTATATGAAAAATTAAATTTGGAACCTACAATGCTTTTGCAGAGTATTGCTTTTGGAAGATATTTTTCTTGAAACTTGTAATTCATTTTACTTTGTTTGTATCTCACTAAACATAAATAAATTTGAGATAAAAATACATTAGTCAATCTGGCAGACATATGAGATCGGTTACAGAGAGTTCAGATGCCTAAAGCAGTAGCATATCTATCAGTGGAGGCAAAGGGGAGAAAAGGAGGTTCAGGTTTATCTCACATGGAGAAGTAATGCAGAAGTGACTCATCAATCACTTTTTTTTTTTACAGCTAGATTAATATTTTGCCTTTATAACTTGAGATACTTTTATTTCCTATTGATCTTCCACTGCTAGGGTGACTCTAACAGCACCTTTAAGTTCCTTCTACCCATCCTTTATGTAATGTATTTATGATCAATAAAAGGAATAATAAAATGTCTTAAGAGAAATTTTTTAAAAAGCTCTTTTGTAAATTATTTTGTAAAGCAAATTTTTGTATATTAATGTTTCCTTAGTCCCTGATTTATGTTTTCAATGTCCATACTCAGATAGTAGATTTTCTTAAAAGGGGGCATACAGCTGCATTCTGAATCATTCTGTCATAAGAGTTTAATTAGCAATTAAATAGTTCATTGTGAAAAAAATGCTGTCCTTGCTGGATGATAAGCTCCCTGAAGGCAAAGAGAGTCTCCCAAGGATCCTACTTGTACCCTTGTAGTGTCTAGAACAAGTGCCTGCATAGAAAAGGTGTCTCCCAGGGTGTCGTGTGCGTGTGTGTGTCTGTCTGTCTGTCTGTCTGTCCGTGTCTGTGTGTGTGTGAGAGCTGGAGAGAGAGAGAGGGAGACTGAGAGGCGAAAGTAGTGCAGGGAGGCTTCTTCCTTATGTAGTTTCATTTACTGGGTTCTTCTGAGTGACTTGTTTCTTCCTTCTACAACCGAGTAAATAAACAGGCTTTGTCTTATACTTTAATTTAAATCTGCTCACAGCATTTTTAAAGTGTCCGGAAACAAAAAAAAAGATTATGTTTCAATTTGCAGCTCCAGCTCTTGTAACTTTATAAAAAGAAATAACATTTCTAAGAAGTTGCATATAAATGACATTGTACTTACACCAGTCTAAAGGTTAATATCGCATATTGTTTTCAATTAGGAATACAATAGATATGGCTGGTGGGTAGGAGAAATGAAGGGAGCCATTGGCTTGGTGCCGAAAGCCTACATAATGGAGATGTATGATATTTGAGAGTCCTGGGTAAGTACATTTTAATCCAATAGTCTGTAATAGCGCATATGTTCTCTTGGTCTTCGCATTATGAGTCTTTGCCTTTTTAAAAGTCTTTGTAGTTTTCTGATAAGAAAAAGATTATGCTCTCAAATCATCTTCTAAAAAAACTCTGGTTTCATTTTAAAAATAACTTCATAGAATTTACTTTGGAAATAGATTATTTAGAGAAAGTCCCTTTGATAATAACCAGCTGTTTTCCCAAACCTCCTCCTCGTTAGTAAAATACTACTTTTATGGCCTTTCTAAGGATCTGAGTTAACAGAATGTTGAGTAAACATTCATTTTTCTTGGCTAAGAATATGATATTTTTTCTAAGCAGGAAAAAATCAACATTTCAACTGAAGAAAAAATTAAAATGCAACTTTTCCTTTCTGCCTGCATAAAAGGAGGATTCTTCTGCTAGGCTGCAGACGCTTTGGATTTAAAATCATCATGAACGCACTAGCAACAGCTCATCGCCTTTGTTTTGTTGAATATTGTTCATCTTTCACTGTTATCGTACGCTTTCATTATAATACTCCTCTGATGTGAAATTCAATGAAAGATATTAATGTAAATTAGATGCAAGCAGCAAAGTTAAACCTGTTGCTATTTTGAGAAGTAATAATTGTATTTTTTATTTACTCATTTGGTTTGTGTGAGGAAGTCAGCGCTATTTTATAAGTACCTCAGAGTCACAGCTACCTCCAGTATGAGTTGTAATTTCTTTTAATATTGGACATTAATTATTTTTAAGATGTAATAGATAATTTCATAGAAATTTAATTGAAAATATCATACAAGTTTTTGGTAGATGCTACCTAAAGGACAGAGCTTTATTAAAACTTTGTAGATGACTTATCTTACTATTTATTTTTCATATAATAATAATAATATGTCTTCATGGAGGAATTTTTTCTGATTAACAATTTGTTTTGTGTTATTCAGAACCACAAGAAAGAAAAAACTAAATAAATCTTCTTTCTTTCCCGTGGCTCTGCGTGACAGAACAGTGTGCTTGCTGCAGCACGTGTGCGAGCCAGACAGAGTTTGTGCAAAAGCCCTCATCAACAACATATCTGATGACGGGCTTGCCAACATTTTCTACTGTAGTTTTGTTTAAATTTAATAAAATTAAAAACTCATAAGAAATTCCATCTGCCACGAATATAATGGCATTAAAAAAATCTCAATATGTTCTCAGACTAAGCCAGCACTCTCTGGTCCTTCCTGGCCTTTGCTTTGCTTTGATGGTCCCACCCCAGAAGAGGAAAACTCCAGATCTGAATCCCTACACTTCTTAGAGCAGTGAAAAGACAGGGACGGCAGCTCAGAGAGGAGAGTATAGAAATCCCAGTGGGACATGGACAAGAGTTGAGAGGGAGGGTAGATTAATCTGACATTGGAGATGTATGCTGTGCTGCCTGAGCAAGATTTGCAGAATTTTAGCATTATCTTTTCAGGTATATTTGAAGTGAAAGGTATTTTAAATGCCTGTGAGGTACCAATGTGGCCTTAATATATATCAAAGTGCCCTGCTGATTGGATAATTATTCGGAGTGGATATAATCTCTTAATATTGAATCATTGACTAGGAGGATCTACCTTTGTTGAATTTTCTGATCTCTTCTTTATAAAGATAAAGATTCTTACTGTGCAGATAAGCTATCGTATTACTTATATAAAACTTTTACAAGTGGTATTTTGGAGTGTGTATTTTCCCATTACCCCCCAGTCCTATGGCCATCTGATTTCAGGTGTGAAAGAATATTAACTTTAGTGATTGTGGGTAAACTTCAGTGTAGATAAATTAAACATTGTCAAGGTAAAGGTACCAGAAAATAATTTGTGTGCTCGTTAGCCTCTTCCTAATGTAGAGCCATTGCAGTAGTTTTGACATCATCTTGACAAAAAATGAGACAACCAGAGAAGAATTTAGCAGACTGGTTTTCAAAGCCTGAGAGGTTGGAAAGCAAAAAGAGTTGTGATTTCCTCTGAAAAATATAGACTTGCTAGTGGATGCAGGTTTCCTGATTCTGACTTAAGTGAAGATTCTAGTCCTGGGCCAGTAGATGGCAGCAGCTTTTCATTACATATCCTACCACGTAAGCCCCCATCCCCCACTCAGATACAAACTCCCAGGGAATGTAAAACATTCAGAAGATTTCTGCCTCCTTTTACAGTTAATCCAGGAGAGGGAGTCCTTTGCCAACTGATGACCAACACTTCCAAGCCAGATAGTCTCTCTGTGACTGGTGACAATACAGAAATAAAGTGTTACTTTTGTCCAGAGCTCTTCTGGTCTTTGTTCTTTTTTAACTTGAATGTAAGTGGGATTTATGAAAGGAAAGATATAAAAATTGGAGTGACAGGGAAAAAATAATTTCTTTCAATTTGTAACAACTTTGCATATTTCATTCATTTGGAAAAATCATTTTGCATACTTCCAGGGAGAAACTTTTCTTTACACCCTTGACAATATCTCACACACTCTTCAAGTTCATAATAATATCATTAATGTGAATTTAAACAACATGCCTTGTTAGAAAATATGCTAATTGTTATATTCTCATTATGTTTGCTTAGCTTTTATTTGTTTTTCTATGAACAGTTAGAGAGCTAATTTTTTTCAAAGGTGATTGTAAGTCATATTTTATATAGCGTTTTGCTTGATTATTTGCTCTGTACTGAATTTGTACTCTATTGCCATTAGATCTTACAATAATGTTCCACTCTGCAAATTTTTAAGGTTCAAATAAAGTTTAATTGTTTGCAAACTGTTATGATGCTAATAATTCAACAGCCTGCTGTGTTACTAATGAAATTACTTTGTTATGATTAATTTGGAAAATAGTGTGTTGATTGTAGTAATTAAGCACAACAAGGTGAAGTAAATGATTCTAATGCCATCTGGCCTCCAAACTGAATGAAGAAATGAAATAGGGCTGTCATCAGAATTTATTCAAAGAAGTAAGGATAATACAAATGACTTTCATTGCTATAGGGTTTACACTTCACCACTGCTCACTCCATTCTGCTTTTGCCACTTTGTTACACATCACACTTTCTTTGTGTCACATTAAAGAATGCTATGTAAGCTAGCACTCATTTTGAATACTTTATATTATTTTAAGTTCATTATTTTACCTTGTGTTAATTTAATTACAGATAATCATATAAAGTACTGTAGGATCACTTTTCCTAATTACATTAAAGTACTATAGCAAATCACTTTTCAACCATCTGTAGGTAAAATCTATGTATGTGGGGTTTGTTTTTGTTTTTTGGGTTTTTTTTTTTTTTTTTGGCTTTTTTTGCTCTTAGTACAGCATGTTGAATGCAGCCTTTTATTACAAGAGAGATTCCGTTCAATTGTTTCTAAAATGTTTCCAGTCTAGATTTTCTCATAGTTCTTATGATTTCTACTTTCTCTGTATATCCAGTCTAATCTACTGCTATTCACTTAATAGTCTAGTACGAGCGAGGATCATGAGTGAAAACAGAACCCAAAACCGAGTTACATATTAGAGGTTCAGATTCATAGTTAAGCCACTGTAAGAAAACTTATCCTTATCATTCAGTGTAAGTGTAGTTTAAAAGCTTGAACTGTATCAATCAGAGTGAATGAAACACTGAAGATTTTAAATCAAGTCAAATGCTTTTAAATTTCATAGAAATCAGTTGTTTGAATTTCAGTTGTTGAATTGAATTATAGACACACACACTGTGTAATGCTCACTTTTACTTCTCAAGTTCAATAGCTTCGAGAATATTGAAAAGGTAGAGATTGAAACATGGCCAAGGTAGAAAATATAGCCTCATTTAGAAGTTGAAGGAATATAATTAATGTACAGAGAAAAAAAATGTTAAGATGCCGTAGTTTGCCAGTAAATTCCTGAGCATTCTGAAATACAGAGAAATAAATAAGTAAAAAGCTTTTATAAGCTTAACTTACATTCAAATGCGTAGCTTTAAACAGTTGATCCTCTAGCTTGGGAACAAGAAATTTCTGAAGAGCCTCAGCTTCTGCCAACACTACACCCTCTGCCTTGTAGTTGAGTACTTCTAGAACATCTACTGGAACCCCTGGTAGAGTAATATTTTGCTGTGATGAGATAAATACAAAATTATATGATCACAGCAACATAGGATGACATTTCATTAGTGCTGTGTCGGAGAAACTTTTTGTTTTCCCAAGTAGAATCTCCTCTGTCATTGCTTGGACACAAAAAATATGATTTATTGCCAGATTGATTCTTCAGAGTATGTGATGTATATCCAGTAAAGATTTGTTGATGAACTGTTTGGCACTCCATAGTAGCTCAAGCCCTGAGATTTAGGAAAAGCTTGACTTTTTTATCCCTCGTAGTGAAAAAATACCTTTATTGTTTAGTAAATTATCTTTCTGACCAAGAACATTCTCTTGATCAAAGAATCGTCCCTTTTACTGAGTCTTTAAAAGCTATTTCATTGTCCCCACAATACCATCAACAAGGTGATTGGATTGGATTGTTGGTAACAGAATTGACCGAGAGTGTGAATAACAAGAAAGTTGAGCATGGCAGCTAGTCTTTAGATGTTTCTTCCCTTCCTGTCCAGTGTTCAGTGTTGTCATTCTTCCAGAAAAGGAGCAGTTGACCCAGGCAGCCCAGGGTAAGTGATTGAGTTTCACTCTGCGTACACCTCACATGACTGTGTCCCGAATCCCATCTGGGCAGTACACAAGAAATCTGAGTTTGGACACAGTCTAGCTATTACCTTGGGTGGCTCAAACAGCAACTGGGAAAGTGGGGAGTTTCCAGGTTGATGTGAAATTTTACCATAATTCAATCTTGTTACTATTTTTTAATCTTTACTGTTCCTTTAAAATTGGATAATAAGGTTAACCTGAGTGTTTTGAGTCCTAAAGATAAAAGTGGCCATCAATACAGAAGTAAACTTTGTCACCCCAATGGTCAGCTTAGGTCTGAAATATTGGGAGAGGGCCTGGAAGCTGAACAAATGAGAAAACTCATGAAGATATGCAAAGGTATGAAAATAGAAAATTGCCCCAAAAGCCCATCTCTTAAGTGCTTTTCTTAATGTTGGAATCTTACAGAGTATTTCCCTGGTTTTGGTCTTGCCTATTATCACTGTATTGTTGTTGCTGTTGTTGTTATTATTATTATTACTATTATCCATTACTCCTAGAGGTGATATAAAACAGCACTTGTCTGTTTTCTGTTTATTGTCCTCAACTTTGTAATATAAAAAGATCATTCCTGCTAGAGTAAAAGCAGGTGCCATTCTACAGCCTGAGCAGCAATTTACCTCGTGTTTGAAGAAAGTGTCACCCAGGTACTCTCAAAGGAGAAAATTAATGACACCAACGTATGCCAATTAAAAGTGACTGCTTTAGAGGAGGAGAAAATGCCAACAAATAAATGGATTCCCATATACTCTGTCCCCTCCAACTCCCATGAGAGTCCACTTTGAAAACCTGGTCTTCTTCATGTGTCAAGATGATGGTAACAGTGCAGACTAGTAATAATAATAGCTAACATTCGCTGAGTGTTTACTTTTGTCATGCTATTCACTTTCCACTCAATCCTTCCAACAAAACCC
Source organism: Talpa occidentalis (assembly GCF_014898055.3). Classification (NCBI taxonomy): domain Eukaryota; kingdom Metazoa; phylum Chordata; class Mammalia; order Eulipotyphla; family Talpidae; genus Talpa; species Talpa occidentalis. Next base: position 103,869,891 of record NW_026555331.1, on the reverse strand, counting down.
TATTAAGTAAATTCTGTTATTTGTTCCCTTTTTTTCTGATTAGGAAACTGAGGACAATTTGTCCCATGGCCCAGGAGTAGTAAGTGATTCAGCCTCCCTCCCCTGCATTCAGCGCCATTCTGCTTCACAGTGCCGCGAGAGATTCACACTAAATGCTCAGTTCTATTCTGTGCATGCAGTAGGCATTCAATATGTGCTTATTGAGCACTGATGATACAATTCCTTTAAATTAGTCTGGAACAATGCAAAAAGAAGAGTTCAAGATCTGACGATGGGACAGCGAAATTGGGCCATGGCAACCACATTAAATCTGAAGCAGCTAATCCACAATTGGGAGCAAGCTTCAAAGCAGGATTATTTCTATCCATGGACTTTTGTTCTGGATGAAATTAGAAAGCCAGTCAAGGAAGAAAATTGAGAGAGGACACAGGGCCAAAGGAGACCCTTTATTAAAAACTGTTCCCATCCGCTCCACCTCCTTAACCGTCAAGCCTGAGGAAATTGGCCGGCCAGAGACGCCTTGAAGATTACTTCAAAGCTCATTGCTCTTTTTCAAATAGTTTTCAATTTGTTGTCTTGAGGAGAAGATTTAAATTGATGTATCTTTTTTAATTGATGTAAAATTTTTTAATTGATGTATCTTTTTTGATGTATCTTTGTTTCAAGGATTATTACAAGCTGGTTAGCTCTTTACCATCAATGACCACACTTATTTCTAAAACTTGCCTAATCTTATAACAAGTGACTGCTATGTCTGACATACGATTTTACTTGTTGAGATGTGAATTTACTTAAGGACAACTTTTATTTTTTTTTTTTTTTTTATAAATTTTATTGTTATATTCCCCATACAATTGCCGCCCCCCATTCTGACCCCAATCCCTCCCCTCCCGCCCCCGCCCCCCTAAAAGTGTCTCTGGTTCATAGTTTTTTGTTGATTTTGATTTTCACTTTCTTATAGTTTTTCATTTTCCTGGTCCATTATTTAAGTTTTCTAGATTCCTGCTATGAGTGAGACCATCCGGTATTTTTCTTTTTCTTTTTGGCTTATTTCACTGAGCATGATCCCTTCCAGCGCCATCCATGTTGCAGCAAATTGCATGTGTTTATCTTTTTTGAATGCTGAGTAATATTCCATGGTATATATGTACCACATCTTCTTGATCCAGTCATCTATTTTTGGGCATTTGGGTTGTTTCCAAAGCTTAGCTATTGTAAACAGTGCTGCTATAAACATAGGGGTGCAGGTGTTCTTTGGAATGGATGTTTCTGTGTCCTTTGGGTAAATACCTAGGAGTGGAATTGCTGGGTCATATGGAAGCTCTATGTTTAGTAGGTCCAGAAATCTCCACACAGCTTTCCACAGTGGTTGGACCAGTTTGCACTCCCACCAACAGTGCAGAAGAGTTCCTTTTTCTCCACACCCTCGCCAACATTTGTTGTTGCTAGTTTTTTTAATATGTGCCATTCTCACTGGTGTAAGATGGTATCTCATGGTAGTTTTGATTTGCATTTCCCTGATGACAAGTGATGTTGAACATTTTTTCATATGCCTGTTGGCCATTTGCATTTCCTCTTCAGAGAAGTTTCTTTTAAGCTCTTCTGCCCATTTTTTGACTGGATTATTTTCTTTGTTGTTGTTGAGTCTCATCAGCTCTTTGCAGATTTTTGTGATCAGAAGGACAACTTTTATTGGACTGTCTAGTACACAGTCTCACTCCTTGAGCACCCACGCTGTGCGTAGTGCAGGGCTCCATAAGGAAAGTCTTCTGTTCTTTTTTTTACCTCTTTTTAACAAATCCATTTCAAAGATCGTTTTGCACCTCAGGGATTGGAGGCTGGCAGGTCAGGGTTGGGGAGATAAGAAAATTAAGAGATTATGTTAGGAGACTAATATTAGAGGACTGGAATTTAGCTAGAGGTGGGGTAAGATTGAACCCCCTCATGGTCTAAAGTGCACCCTGAAATACTGGCTACCTTATAGCCCAAGAGAAGAGCCTGTATGAAGTTTAACATCCAGTGTAGAATCCAAAGTTTTTTCATGCTTGGTACTCAGAACACCCTGCTCTAAAGCATAGGGTGAACAACTTTGCACTGCCTGCCCTCCTGCTGCCTACCAAGTAGATCTTGGTATAAAATAACCTGCCCCTGTCAGATGAGTACAGGGCTCGTTCCTAATTCCTGGTTCAAGCACTTGCAGTCTGTAGAATCTCTATCACTCCATTTTCATTTCCTCCTCCTTCTCCTCAGAATTTCCCAAGGAACTAAGTCATAGGAGGCCTGAGACATACAATTCTTATCACTCTGTGGTGTTAACAGTATCAGTTGTGCTCTCTGCTTTCTGTGAACCCCGCAAAAGCAAGGTCTGTGGCTGTGTTTATCCTGTTATGTGCATCCGGAATTGAAAAATTGAAATGTAGCTATCTTGTGAGTGTGCGTTGTTATCTATCTGTTGCTTTGCTTTAGCCGGTCAGCATATTTGCTTTATTCTTTATTATCGTCTCAGGGCTTGCTATTTCTCTTCCTATCTAATTAAATGATTCCATTTTGAATAATTACATTTAAGTGCCAACAGTGTGCTAGGGGCATTTCAAACAGAATTCGACACAATCTTTCCCAAGCAGATTCGTAGTCTAAACAAAATAGAGAGGGAGAATAGCCCCAGGAGGCCTTACCTTTGTGCAATTCTTAGCAGGTTAAATCACTAGCAGTGTCCTAAGACCCGTGCACACACACACACACAAATCCTCTGATTTTGTCACAGCTGAACCTAGACTATCTTGGAGACAAACCGGGACTCTTTTCTTATATATGCATAATTGTCTATTTATCTATCTATCCTCTAGCTCTGTCTATCATCTATTTTAAATGTATAGAGGGGAAGGAAGGTGCAAGTGTTTCAGTGTTGGTTTAGGTGAAAAGATCAATTTCTATGAAAATTCCTGAAACGCTTGTAGCTGCTTAATTAAGTGTGAGAAGAACCGAAGAGCTGTGTGTAGAATCGCATGGACATCTTTTACAGAGCTGTGCCAGTTGCAGTAAGACATAATTTTGGGAGCTGAGAATGACCCCTAGCCCTTTAGGAAGAAGGACTCTTCCTTCAGTTGGGGACAGAGTTGTACCGTCGTATGGAGAGTGCTGGTAGGAAGACCACTGGAATTGGAGTCAGTCAGGATTCTAGTTTCAGATCTCTCGTGCTTCCTGCTCTGGACTAAGTTTCATTGCCTTCAAAAATAACAGCTGCATTTATTCTTTCTACCTCACCAGGTGTAGTTAGGCTCGAGTGAGATTGTATTTGGGGGTGACTTGGAAAACCAGTGGTGGTCATAAAGTGACTTTTTTGCCTGTGAAGATAGGGCAACCGAAATGAAACAATGGATCGAAACAAAAATGCCTCCTTCAGACCAAAAGCAAGGGAAAAATTTTTGAACATTTAGCACTGGCTGTAATCCTGCTTGGAATGATGTTAGTGAGCTGTTGCATATATTATTTTATACTGAAAATGGATGTAAATTATCCCAGAGGAGTTTGAGATTAAATTCTATAATTGTAAATACATTTCGAATCAAGTCACTGATTCTCAAGCTATCGTCACTTTCTGTTCATGGAGATTTCAATAACAGAGAGGTTACTTCCCTGTAAAATTTCAAAATAAACGTTTCTATTAAACCATCAATTTGGATAACAGGCTTTAGATATATTCTGCTTGTAGTTTGTCGACCTTAGCAGGAAAAAAAAATTTTGTAAACAAATACCCCAAGGAAAATTTCTGTGCAGGTTCTTTTCACCCAGTGTCTACTCTCCTTTTGAACTGGGTATCTGTAGTGTTTGTGTGTGAATGCACACTCTGTAGTTCAACATTTTCTTTCAGTGCATGTCAAGGAATAAGACAATTTTGCTTGATCAAATTAGCTTTGTAACATGGTACTAATCTAAGTGTAGTTTGTGAAAATATGCACTAGAAATAACGGCAAACCAGAACCTCATTACATGTAACCTTAATGCTTTAATGTTATAACTTTAGGCAAAGCTAATAAAAAATGCAAAGGACTCTTCAATAATTTAAATTATCTAAAAAATTGAGCATATCCCTTCAAATAATAATGGCTTCCATGATCTGATTTCTTAAAAATTCATTTCTCATGTCTTGAATTACTTAAAAGTGTAGATATCAAAGTAAGTTTGAGTTTATTTAAGATTATTAAATATATTTGTTATCATACAGTGTCATTGAAAATTTCATTTTTTAGCCTAGAAATTGTAATCTATGATGTCAGGTAGTATATTCCAGTAACATATTTGATAATGTCATTTTACTATAGAGTTAATTTTTAGTACTTCTCTTTAAAATGGTGCTCTGTAATGTCATCTCTTGATTATTTTGAACCATTAATCAATTCATTAACTCAAAGAATTGTCATATCATCTACTTGTTATCTGCTTTCTAAAATCAAAGTTACCCTTAACATCTTAAACTTTACCAGCAAATTATTACTTTCAAAATGTGTTTTCAGTACTGTACTCTTTTGGTAAAGGAAAATAGTTGAAAATACAATGAATTGTGGTAACTGTGATTAAAATAAAACCCGAGCCACTCTTAAAACTTTCCTTCTCTCCCTAAATGATTATACTAGAGAATTTTGAATTCTAGGGATACTGTCCTTTGCTTCCACTGGTGCTGTGGTAGATAGCAATAAATACTCTTTATTGATTACTACTTAATTCTAATGGAAGTGTACTAAGGCTGGAAACACATTATAGCTTAGCATTTAGTGCCTTAATTTTTAAACAGTTTTTAAATTTTAAAAATTGATATAATTGCTTCAAATATGCTACTGTTATTGGATCCATATCATGCTACAAAATTACTCTCATTTCATGCCTTTTCTAAAGATTACTTTGTTCACAATGTATTTTCCCTGGCACTTCATTGCTATTTTTGCATAACCGAAAATCTGTCATTTCCATTTTAGCTCAGTTTGGAAATATGAAAACCCATATCAGAGCAACATATTAAAGATTAGTATAGAAGCACCAAAAAAGAAAAAGATAAAAGAGAGCCATGTAGAGATTTTAAATTTAGTCAAATTATTCAAGTGTGCAGTTTTAATTTATTAATCTGGCTTGAAGCTGCTTAAGAGAGATATTTCTCTATAAACGAGATTTCTCTCTTTCAAAATATTGAGAAGAGAAGCCACTCACCTAAAACAAATGCTAGTTTATTTATTTATTTTAAAGAAAAGGGTGAAGCAAGAGCTTCCCTAACACTCTGCTATAATTTATTCTTAGTCAAAAAACAGATTGCATTTACATACTAGGTATTAAAAGCTAGTTATAGTCATTAGAGCTGACCCCTCTTTAATGCTGTGTATTAAGATATTCAATACAAGATTTATTTTCAAGTTATTTCGGAACCATGGGGGAACTTGTTTTCCTTAGGAAGGGAATTCTGCGTTTTACTTCATTATTTGTAGGGTTTTTTTTTTTTTTTCAATATAAAACAGAGAAGGGAGAATGGGAGCGGGTTGTTTCTTTGAATCCTAATACAGTATGTCTTCTTAATGAACCTGCTGCAGTGCCCAGCAAACAGCTCCCTGCAAATAAACATGCTCGAAGTGATTTACCCACAATGTCCAGACTGTGTAAACATCTAATTATTACAATAAAATTGTCAATAAATTTACATTACTGCTCCCTTTTCAAACGTTAACCAACTTTTTCTTCGCTTGATAAAAGAGCATAAATTGTATTTTTATGTGTTGGTGTTTTTGTTTTCATTACACTTCTTGCTGCACTCAAGACAAAAGACCTTAAGCCTTAATGCCCTGAGTTATTCCTGGATGAAGAAAACTCCTACAGTTGTTTATTAATGTAATGTGCTGTGTTTCTTTTCACAGGGAGATGGCTTCGGAGTCTCCACAATCTGATCTTTAGTCACGGCATTTAAAAAAAAAGCCATAAAGCCCGTATTGTGGTCACTGCAGCTTTAAGAGAGACACAAAGAATTAAGGCCTCTTATAACCCACTATTAGAATGGGAATTTAAGTTACATTAGAAGCAAAAGATAAAATGGCAAAATGCAATCATTTCTTTTAACCGAGATTATGTCCAGTTTTCAGAATTATGATATCATGTTGAACATAATTGTGGACCAGCCCGCCCCCAGACCCCGTATTTCTTATATAACTGGTACATTAA